>NC_056726.1:1630137677-1630280177 GCF_019279795.1 Protopterus annectens | reverse complement strand
TGCTTCACGATTGGCCCCTTCGGCTCCTCCCCCCATGGTACCTGCATCGGTGTCTGTCCACCCTCCTGACCCCGAGCGTGGAGAACAGATGCTGCAGGTCGCCTCATTGGGCGTATCTTCCAAGGCCTCCCCTGATCATTCAGAGGAGCCCCCTCAGAAGAGAAAATGTAAGAGGAAACATGTTGACTCCCCACGTCTGATACCGACTTGGAGGATTCGGGAGTGTCCCCAAGGTCCCCCTCGGAGGATGTCTCCTTTTCAGACATCCTAGAGATCCTCTGGCAGAGGGGTAACTGGACTGCCCTTAACCCTTCTGAGGACGAGTCTGTGTACCTGGACGCGTTTGGTTCTCGCCCTTCCACCTCCTGGGTTCTCCACTTTTCAACCTGCTCATGGAATTGGTGGCTTGAAAGGCATGGACAGCCCCGGACACCAACTCCCCGCAGGCCCACTAAGTTCATTGCAGCCTTATCCGACAAACAATTTCTGACAAAAAGTGTCCCTGTTGATGCCATGATGGTGGCAGCAGCCACTTAGGAGTTGGCTGACCCTTAATAAAGAATCTAGGACAATGGACAGGTACGGGAAGCGGATGTTTTCTTAAGCGACCTTTTCCATGCGGTCGCTGAATTATCTGTGTCATTTCACCCGCCTTCAAAGGGATCTTCTTAAGGAACTGGGTGATACCCTTCAGGATCCACCAAATGCAGGTTCTCAGGAAAATATCAACTTCCAGCTGGTGACCCTTAACTCTATAGTCAACTCCTCCATGCGGCTCATTTCTTATGCTGCCGATGGGGCGAGTAGGGCCGTAGGTACAGGCGTGGATTTGAGAAGACATGCCTGGATGCGGTTATGCAACTTTGCTGACCCCTTTAAGGTGTCCTTCACTAATACCCCCTTTGATGGTTTGGCTCTGTTTGGACCACAGGTGAAGGATACCCTTACCAGGTGTGAGCAGGAAGGCAGGACTCTCTCTGCAGTGGGAGTCCGTGTTTCTACTCCCTCTAGACCATACCCTAAAGGTCAGAAGAGTGGAAAAATGTGGTTTTGGAAACCCCAGGGAGTCGTGCCTGACACACGTGGCGAGTTTCCCTCCAGGGGCAGAGGAGGGAAGAATATTAGATGCCGCCCGAGGGGCAAGGGGGGGGCCCGCAAAATCAGGGTAGTAGAGAATCTTTCTCTGACAAATCCTTTCAGCACCCCTGAGGGTCTGCCCCGACTGTCCACCTTCGGAGGCATTCGGGGAAGATTGTCACTGTACCCAGAAGCCTGGCAACTCCTCACACAAGACAAATTGGTACGGTCTATCATATCCGAGGGTTACAAAATCTCTTTTGTCCACACCCCTGTACAAACAAACGGGTCCCTTCCAGATGTTCCACCCTGTCTAAGGGATCAAGCAGTACGAGAAATTTCAAAACTGCTAGAAAAAAGGGCCATCCAGCCCGTCCCAGCAGAGCAGCAAAGATCCGGGATTTATTCCAAGTTCTTTTTGGTACCAAAAAAGACAGGGGACTGGAGACCCATTTTGGATCTCAGCAGGTTAAACAAATCTGTTCAAAGAACGATGTTCCGGATGGTCATGCTTCAGTCCATTCTACCCTTTTTGGTTCAGGACAGTTGGATGTGCTCTATAGACCTTCAGGATGCGTACTACCATATCAAAATGGACAGACGCTCCAGAAGGTTTCTCCGCTTCCGGCTGGGAGCCAGTCACTATTAATTCAGTGCCCTGCCCCTTGGTCTCACCACAGCCCCCAGGGTGTTCACCAAATGCATGGCAGTGGTTACGGCTCACCTGAGATGGCGAGGATTCCAGGTGTTTCCATATCTAGACGACTGGCTCCTGACTGCTTCCACCAGGCATCAGCTAATGCGAGCCAGGGATTATACCATCCAAACTTGCTCTGAGCTAGGTATCTCTATAAATTTTGAAAAGTCTGCATTGTCGCCTTGTCAATCTATAATCTTTATAGGCGCAAGATTAAATACAAAAGAGCTGTCTGCAAACTTACCTTAGAAAGAGTATCAGACATTCGTCGACATGTCCAGACCTTACTACAGGGCAAGGGAATTCAGGCCAGATTTGTACTGAAAACCTTGGGTCTCGTGGCAGCAGCAATCACATTAATTCCCCTGGCTCGTTTTCACATGCAGATTCTTCAATGGATGCTTTTTACCCAATGGTCTTTTCAACAGCTTCCGATGTCTCACAACCTAATAATCACCCAGTCATGCAAAGACCACCTGTCTTGGTGGATATGGTCTCCTCTCAAGTTCTTCAATGCAGACCGTTTGTTCTTCCTCCTCCTGTTGCCACGGTGACAACGGATGCCTCTCTGATCGGGTGGGGGGGCATTTTCAGGGCAGGACTGTCCAGTGCACTTGGCAACCTGTACCACCTGCACATAAACGTCTTGGAGATGAGAGCGGTACTTTTAGCGTTGCAAGCTCTTCAGGAGATTCTACCCACCAGGAGTATTGCAATTCAGACAGACAATACGTCTATAGTGTGGTACATCAACAAGCAGGGCGGAACCAGGTCCTATCCCTTATGTCGAGAAGCACTCAGACTCTGGCAGTGGGCGATCTCCTCTCAATGGTTTCTGATAGCAACGCACATCCCCAGGAAGTCCAACGTCATAGCGGACAGGCTAAGCAGAGCTATTCTCTTGCCTCACGAGTGGTCTCTCAATCAGTTAGTAGCGGACAAAATTTTCCGCAGATGGGGTCAACCTTGCTGCGACCTTTTCGCAACCCCTCTCAACAGCAAGTGCGACGATTTCTTCACTCTCTTCCCCCTCCCCGGCCACTCCCCCAGAGACGCTCTAGTTCACGATTGGCCCCGGGGTCTTCTGTATGCATTCCCACCCTTTCCCTTAATTCCCAAACTAATTCAGAGAGTGACCGCATTAGGATCCAGGATGATCCTCATTGCCCCTTATTGGCCTCGACAAATTTGGTTCCCATTCCTGCATAGTCACGTGCTGGAGCAGCCTTGGAATCTGGACCCAGTGCCAGTCCTCTTGGTCCATCAGTCGGGCGGGCTGCACTAATCCCTTCAGTCTCTCAACCTCACAGCTTGATTGCTCCACTTCCAACCTCAGCCAGGCTCCCACATATTTCTCAGCCAGTCCATGAAATCATCCTTTCTTCGCAAAAATCTGCTACCAGGAAGACTTGTGCTAGTAAGTGGAAACATTTCTCTTTCTGGACGGAGGCTAGAAATATAGACCCCTTTACAGCCCCTGTCCATCACGTTCTAGATTTTTTAGCAGAACTCTTTCGAGCAGGTTGCAAGTCTGCCACAATTAGGGTCCAATTGGCTGCTATCGCTAATTTCCACGCTGGCCTGTCAGAAACCAGCATCATGTCCCACAAACTTTGTAATTCCTTTCTTAAAGGGACTATTTTACTTAGGTCCCCGGTTAGAGATCCCCCGCCTCCGTGGGATTTAAACCTCATATTAACTTCCTTGATTCTCCCTCCCTTTGAACATGCGGCCTCCTGTTCCTTAAAATTACTCTCCTGGAAGACTCTCTTCTTAGTAGCCATCACCTCAGCTAGGAGAGTGTCGGAACTTCAAACCATCTGTATTCGTCCTCCTTATCTTGTTTTTCACAAGGATACAGTTTCACTCAGGACTAATCCTTCTTTTCTGCCCAAAATACCTTCTGAGACAAACCTGAATCAGGCTATTGATCTACCTGTCTTTTTTTCCTAACTATTCAAACAGAGCTGAACAAAGGTTACACCAAATGGACGTTCACAGGCAATTACGTTTTTATCTGGATAGGACTAAGCAAAGAAAATCGGACCAACTCTTCCTATCCTATGCTGAGGGCAAGCAGGGCCTGCCAGTTTCAATTGAGACTAAGAACTCCCTACAAAACAAAAAGCTCATTCCACCAGAGCGTTCGCTATGTCGGTAGCTTTTCAAGCAAGACTACCAATGGAATCTATTTGTGCTGCAGCCTCATGGGCTACTCCTCATACTTTCATTTCACATTATAAGTTGGATATGGCCTCCAGGAGTCGAGCTGATTTTGGTTCCACTGTGCTCAAGAGTCTGTTCCGATGAGCCACCCAGGGCTAAGGTGCTAGGGACACTGTCCCATCCAGCAAGAATGAAGGCGAGATAGACAACTTAACATTAAGAAGTTATGTACCTACCTTAACGTTCCATGTTAGTTGTCTTCTTCTCGCCTTCTTTCTTGCGTCCCACCCTCCATCCCCCTAGCCTGGACAGAGCGAGAAGAATTCCTTTTGAGGCCTTCTTCCTCTGGCTGAGTTTTATCTAGGTTACGTCCTCCTCTGTTTTTAGTACTGTAGGTAAACCTTGTAGTTTGGACAGGTGTCCTTAAAAATTTTTTTTCCATGGTGTTATATATATATATATATATACACACACACATATATATATATATATATATATATATATATATATATATATATATATATATACACACACACACACACACACACACACATATATATATATATATATATATATATATATATATATATATATATATATATATATACATACATACACACACACACACGAGAAGAAGACAAACTAACATGTCATAGCTGTGCAAAAATAATTACTTAAACAGCTCCCTTACTTACTCTATTCTATAACATAAACAACCTTCACTGCATCATTGCTAGTGCTCCTTCTTTGGGGTTCATTATCAATCATTACTGCCCACATTAGGATATTAATTCAACTGCAGTCACACATACGCCTATCAATCCTTACATTGTGGGTCGTGGGGCATTTAGATTTAGTTCATATGTCAACTAGTGATCTGAAGTAGGAACTTCATTTGTCAGCAACCTTTGGGATATGGATCCAATCTCGGATCCGAGCCGGCAACTTTTACCACAGCATAGATCCGAGCTCCTAACTCCTCCCTTTACCCATAATCCCCTGCCTACCCTGACTGACCCCAGATCTAGTTTGCCGCTCTTCAAGCAACAGCTAGATTCCAGAGCTCTTGGCGATTTTGTGAGAAAACAGTTTTTTTTTCTTTCTTATTCTTATTGAGTGATTGTGTGTGAGTGCTAGGTTTACCCTTAATGCTAAAGCTTCTTACTTTTAGCTTATTTAGCTTAAATTTTAATTTAAATTTTTTCACTGCCCCCGCTGGTCGTAGCGTGTGTGTGTCTTGAGTGTAGGGGCCTAGTGAGTGTGCTTTACTTTAGTTATGGAGGCCCCTAAAGCCATTTTTTTCTAAATGCACCGAGTGTGGTCACAAGCTTTCACCGGCTGATGGCCACACTCGGTGCGTTAGGTGTCTTGGGGTTGAACACCTCTCTTCGGGTTGCGCGATTTCCGCGGCGTTCAACCCCAGGGCACTTAAAGATCGGAGGTCGAAGCTGGTTCTGGCGGGCCTTTTACGCCCAGACTCTGCTTCGGCCTGCTGTACTTCGGTGACCGCTACCCCCTGGTAGCGGTCACTCCTTTCTCCGACCGGGACTCAACCTCCTGCTTCGGCTCCGGAGGATAGGGAGTCCAGGAAAGAGGAGCGGAGGGAGAAGCACCTTAAGCGGCGGGCCGAGGACTCATCGGCCCCGCCCGCCAAGAGGGCTTCTCCGTCCATGTCTTCTCGGTCTCCTCCGCCTCGGATCCGATCCCCTTATTTCTCCCCGGGACCTGAGGAGGAGGTGACTCGGTCCCTGTCGAGATCATCGAGGCGGCACTCCAGGTCGGCCTTGGTAGCCTCCTCGAGGTCCACCTTTAGCATGTCAGATGCGGACATGGACCGGATGATGAGATTCATCCAGGCCCAGATGCAGATGGGAGTGCTCTTGCCTCCCCCCCCCCCCGGGGGTGAGCACGACCCCTTTTTTCTCCCCTATTGCTCCTTCTCCGACCCGCATCCCGGGTTTGGGGCGCTCGGAGCCGAGCCACGTTGGATCCGGGGGTGGGTCGGAGCCAACCGTGCTGGGCACGTCGGCTCCGACTGCTCCCTCGAGTTTGTCGGATCCGATCTCTCGGAGCCATGAGCCGAGGTTCGGATCCGAGGGATTCGGTGCGCTTTCGGCTCTGTCTCGATCGGAGCACGCTGGTCCCTCGGATCCGACGTTCTCGGCGCCGGGTCCGTTCCCCGCTTCGGATCTGAGTGGGAGTCGGGTCTCGGATCCGTCAGAGAGTGGCTCCCCCTCGGCTTTCGCTGCGGTGGAGAGGGCACTGTCGAGTGCTTCCAGGTCTCCAGTCCTGGCTTCGGCTCCCTCCCGCACTCCTTCTCATCTGGTCCTGGCTCCCCTCATCCGGCCCTCGGGGCAGCCTACCTCAGCGCCTCTAGGAGTTCCAGTGGAACAAGATACAGCCCGTGAGGACTCCTCGAACAGCCCCCGCGAGGAGGTTCCTCACAAGGCGATGTGCAAGAGGAGGCACATAGACTCCCCTAGAGTCTCACCGAAGATACGGACTTAGATGAAGGGGAAGGCTCCCCTAGGTCACCCCCCGAGGATGTCTCCTTCGGAGACATCATGGAAATGCTCAAAATCAGGGGTGGGTGCTCTGCCCCCAAGGCTTCCTCTGATGAGTCCGTATTCCTTGAGGCGTTTGAGGCAGGACCATCTACCTCTTGGGTGTCCCCTCCATCCGATCCCTTGGATACCACTAGGGCTTGGAAGGAACTGGACACCGTAGAGCCAATCCCCAAGCACCCGGACAAAATTTTGAGCCTCCCTGCAGAGAGATCACACTAGAGCAGAGGTCCCCCTGTGGATGCCATGTTGGTGGCTTCAGCCACCAGGAAAGAGTTGGCTCAGGAGAGCCCCACGGTTCATCCTCTGAGCAAGGAGTCTCGCTCGATGGACCGTCTTGGGAAGCGGGCCTTCAGTTCAGCGACCTTCTCTAGGAGGGCCTTGAACTACATGGCACACGTTATTTGGATGCAGCGGGATCTAATTAAGGAATACGCTGCTTCCCCCCCAGGGTCCATGTCGGAGGGAGACAGGGATCTGTACTCCTCCCAAATGGCCACCCTCCGCTCTATTTCTAACACCTCTATGCGGCTTTTGTCTCATGCTATGGAGGGAGCCGCTAGAGCAGGCGGAGCCGGGCTTGTCATGAGGAGACAGGCCTGGCTCCGTCACTGTGACTTCTCGGAACCCTTTAAGGCGTCATTCGTGAATGCCCCTTTTGATGCTTCTGCACTGTTTGGCAAAACCGTTCGCGACACTCTTGTCCAGAGCGAGAAAGATGGGAAGACTTTGTCTGCCGTCGGAGTCTGCTTCTCTGCGCCCCAGAGGTCCTTTTCCAAGAACCAAAAGGGTCAGAAGAAGATGTGGTGCCGAAAATCGTATCAATCCCAGTCTGCTCAGGACAACCAGTCCTCTCGTGGCAGAGGAGGACAGGGAGGACACCGTCCCAGAAGCAGAGGGGGTCCCAGGAATTTTGGGTCCAGAGAACCTTTCTCTGAGAGGCCCACGCAGAACCCCTGAGGGGTTGCCCGGCTGCTCCACTCTGGAGGCAGTCGGGGGGCGTTTTTCAAGGCACCTAGCAATGTGGGAGTCCATAACGGATCACTGGGTGCTTCGTATTATATCCAGAGGTTACCAAATTCCCTTTATTGTAACCCCCAGAATCAGAGGCCTCCCCGACGTACCACCCAGTCAGAGGGAGGCAGCTGCTGCAGAAATTCAGCAGCCTCTGCAAAAAAGAGCCATCCAGCCCGTCCCCCCAGATCAAATCGGATCAGGGTTTTACTCCAGGTTCTTTCTGGTGCCAAAAAAGATGGGGAACTTGAGGTCCATCCTCGATTTCTCTCTCCTAAACCTGGCGGTACCCAAAGAAAAGTTCAGAATGGTCACATTGCAATCCGTCCTCCCCTTATTGCGGGAGGACGACTGGATGTGCTCCATAGACCTCAAGGATGCGTACTATCACATTCTAGTGGACAGGCGTTCCAGGAGGTTTCTCCGCTTCCGGCTGGGAGCCTGTCACTTTCAATTCAGGGCCCTCCCATTCGGCCTCACCTCAGCCCCCAGGGTGTTCACCAAAGTCCTGGCGATAAGAGGCACACCTGAGACTCCAGGAATTCAGGTCTTTCCGTACCTGGACGACTGGCTCATTACTGCCCCAACAAGGCATCTACTTTGCTCATGCAGGGATTATTTCCTCAGTCTGGCTCCACTATTAGGATTAACCATCAACATGACCAAATCCTCTCTGATCCCTACACAGGTGTTGGATTTTATAGGGGCGAGACTGGATTCCAGACAAATGCTTGAGTTCTTGACTCCAGATCGGCTTCGGAACCTGATGTTGCACGTCCAGGCCATCCTTCAACTGCAAACTCCTTCGGAGGAATTGGTCCTGAGGGCTTTAGGATCTATGGCAGCTGCAATCCCTCTGCTGCCATTGGCCCGGCTGAACATGAGGGTCCTGCAGTGGACCCTCCAGGTACAATGGTCCCTGTCTCGCAACCCCCTGTCTCATCCCATTCCCTTAAGCAAGGTTTGCAGAAGGTCGCTTGTGTGGTGGCTCCAGTCCCAAGGAAGCCCGTAGGATTTTTTGCAGGGGGGTGCAAACCCAGAGCCCTGCCCACACAGCCCCACCCCCACATCCACGAAGCCCCACCCCCACCCATGCAGCCCCACCCCCACGCAGCCATTACAGGATCCAATTACTTGGCTATTTCTCCCCAGTTGCAATAAACACTGTTCAAAATTCTCAGTGTGGATACTGTTTTATACTTCACTTCTACCATGATTGCATATATATAGATTTAATTAGGAATCAGTGATACTTTTTTTACATACCCCATGTTACCATGAACATTGCAACTAACTCAGGGGAACTTTCAGCTGGCAGCCCTTTTGAATTCTGATTAAAAAGGCTTGGCTGTTCAGTTCTCTATACTGGAATAATTTCTCATTCATTGCTAATAATCATTTTATTTACTTGGGTGCTAACAGAGTTTTCCTTTTTCCTTTTTCCCTACCATAAAGACAATGTATTTGTTTTATCTCAAAATACTTCCCCTTATTTATTTATAAGTGACTTTGAACCAACTACTGGAGACTAGTGTTCATTAGCTCATTATTTCTCATGTAGGACACTAAACTGAGTCCCATGAGCTTGTTCAGATTAAACAGATTTAAATAGATTAGTTTATAACACTAGTGTTCTTTGGCTTCCAAGATTAGCTCTCAGTAACACAAGTTGCTGTTTAAATAAAAGCTGGCATTCTGTGCTCTGAATGCAAGATGCATTATAGCTGTATTTAACAAACTGTGGGCAGTCACTAAATTATGTATATCTTTTAATTAATGCTTAATCAAGCATTTCTTCATAACCCCAACATTGACGGTTGCAAATCATCACTTCATCATTTTAAAGATAATTCCATAGGCCCTAATATATGCACATTATTAATTTATTTTTTCAAGATTAGTTTTACTGAGTGGGCAAGGGAAATGGTTGACCCTTATTTATATGAAACTGGGTCTGCATTATCAGTGATGTGAACAACTTCACTATATGCTTAACTAAAAGCTTCAGACCTTTTTTCTTGACACAGCCATTACAGTATCCTTCCTGTTACTGTGATAAACGAGTAGCCATGCATAAGAAGTGTACATATTTATACATAGGATTATAATATATACAGATTGCATTAATTATAATAATTTAATTATATCCCTTCTATAATACAGCACCACTTGTTAGACTGTTTTAAATTTATAGTTTTGAACATTTTTCCAGCAAGCAATGAAACGAAACATATGAACCAATAATGGCAAACTGCCCAGTTCAGAGCATTTCAACCATAATAGGCCACTCAAACTTCTGTCATTACAATCCGCCAATATCAGTCAATGTGCACAATCTCTTCAGAAGTAAAAGTCATCTGAATAATTCCACATTAAAGAGATCTGAAACTAATGAAGTTGTTGTTGCTAGAAAATAACTTTATACTTCAGTGTTTCATCTACAAATTCAATGCCTGCTGCCCTTGAAGAATAAATTGCCTACGTTACATTAAAAAAAATGGTAAGCTGGTATGTTGCAATAGGGAATGGGTTCTAAGCTGAAAAACAAGTTCATAGTTATTAGGTGTCTCATCCAAAGGAGGACAGTCAGTACTGCAGCACTCCATCCCCCTTAAAATACAAATCTACATGCTGTGGGAGTAGAACCTATAGCCCTCTGCATCAAGATGCAAGTATGCTACCTGCTGTGCTACTAATACTGCTTTAAAATTATATACCACAATATCGATACCATTTGCTAAACAAAACAGTTGCACATTTTAAGCAGACAACATGAGCAGCAGTAAACTTCTTTTCCCTTGAAGCTCACAATTCCTTGAAAATGCACTTGAAAATAAATTCCACCTGCTAACTCTTAACTAGGGCACTTCACTCTCTCTCACACACTTCAGCCTCTTAATGCAAGAAATCTGGACAAAGCCCAACATAAACAGGGGCAGATTATAAATATTGCTCTCATGAACTTAGAACATTGCTAGAACAACAAGATGTTAGTATGCATTTTTCTAAAAGATATGACATCTAAAACTCAAATGTCTGTCATTATTTAGCAACTTCAATCCTTTTTAGGAGGAATATGGGGACAAAATCTGGACATTTTGCAAAAACCTGGACAGCTGAGGGGTATGCTACCTCCTTCTTATACAGACACACATACACACTTGGCTATTTTGTCTTCTGCTACTGATTAAGGTTACAAGTACAACTTCAGAAGCTCCACCAGAGGTTTTCTGCAACTTAGCCCAGCAGCTTAAGCAGTGAACGGAGCAACTTAGCCCAGCAGCTTAAACAGTGAACGGAGCAAGCCCAGCAGCAGTTTCATAACAAAAATACACGGCAGTGCTTACAGTGCGACTCTGGCAGCAAGTTTCATAAATAAATGGCAGTCCTTGATGGTATACTTTTGATAACACCTGCATTAACAGTTCTCTGCAAATGTGAAGACCGTATTTTCTTTAATACGTTCCCATACATGTGTACATACTTGCTTCTTTATGCTTTAGTTTTCAAACTAGCTTGCTGCACAGTGGTAAGTCTAGGCACTAAACGAAAGGGTAAAAAGGTCACACACACAAATTATTCACTAAACACAGCAAGAGACAAGCTAGAGTTTTCACTACCTGATAAAATTCTTGTAATGCAGGCCCTTAAAATACAAGCAAATGACCCCATAAGGAACTGACATGTTTCAGCAACACAGCTTCCGAATGCCCATGACATTTTCCTTTTTCAAAGGCTTAAGAGGTACTTTAAGCCAATAAAGCTAAACTCTGCTAGCTGTGGATTTGTATGGTTTACACTTCTAATTGACCTCATTGGCACAGCATAATAGAAAGCTTGGCTACAGTTAAAAAATACATTTTAAACCAAGCTTGACCTCATAAACATCAAGAAGCCTACAAAATATCTCAATTAACATCCAAACCAATGTGTAGAAAGATCATACAAACAACAAGGCAGTAAAAAACTGCAAGAAAAACTCCACCAAACTGGAATTTCACACTCCTAAGTCTCACATCAGCTTCTCCTATCGCTAATCCTGGCATGTATTAGTTGCTACTGTCTTAGAAATGCTTCAGAAACAATTCAGTCTAGAGTATAAACTAGCATTTTTATTTTTACTTATTTGTAATTTTTGGGGGAGGAAGACTTTTTTAATGTATGTTGACCTTAATTTGCCCACTTAACCTTTTTTGTACCATTTCTCTACTAATTAATGGCATGGTGAAATTCAGCAGTTGGTCTAAATGTTGCAGTAGTAGTTTTAATTAATTCTTACTGTCAGCAGCTAAGCAAGACCGAACTGTAAACATGCTGATGCACCCCTTTTCTAATCCACAATGCTTTGTGGCCGCCACCCGCTAGACAAAACTTAATATGCTTATTAATATTTTGACCAAATGCATTTCTCTTAACTATAACATAAACCAAACCACTCTTGCTTTAGGTATTTAACACAACGAAAAAGGTGGATCTAAATTTATTTCCATTTAAAACCAGTACAGCCATGCTGGTAGGATTACAGGCATTGTATAGTCCAGGCAATGCACAAGCATTCATTCTCTGTGGTTATATAGGATTCTTCCCTGGGTTGAAGTATGTAGCTTAATAGGTTGTTTTTCTTCCTCTGACAAAATCTGACTAAGTACAGTTCCCACTTCATAACTGGAAGCATCTTCCCTGACAGTGAATTCTTGACTATAATCAGGGCTGGCTAGTACAGGGGTCCTCTCAAAACCTCATTAAACTTTAGAAATGCCTACTAAAACACTGGATATGAGGCCAACCTTTTTTCTGTTAGTTTATCAGGGGAGCAGTCTTATAGCTGTGAACAGTATCTCATTGTCTCTAGGAATGTCCTCAGTTGTTTCTTCCTAGTTGGGGTAAGCCATACTTCAGTAATTTCAACCTTGGAGGTTCTGGCCCAATCATTCTAACACCCACTCTGATACCAAGATAAGGTACCTCTGCCATACTTATCTGACAATCGCTATCCTTGGGAGTCAGCCCTGTCTCTTGCAGTATATCCAGCGCCTCACCAGCATGCTAAACATATTCTGTCCATGAGCAGCTATAGATGACAATGTTATCCATGTAAATAAAGGCATAATCTCATGCTCTTATTTGTATGAGCTGTAGTAGCCTTTAGGAGTTAGTTGGGAGATTCTTCATTACATAGGGCATTTTTCTGTAAACTTGTTTAATCCAAATCAGTGATGCATACTGAACTCTCCCTAATTTCAGGTGTCAAAGATACCTGCCAGTAGTCATTAGAGAAGTCAATAGAGGTTTGGTATATTTATCCCCACAACCTTCTGCCTCCTGTTTGGCAGCTCTGCTATATAGTTAACATCACACACTTTTTTAAAATGGTGAAATGACTCTCCTTGGCTGCCTGCACATTGATGTGTCTAACAAGAATAAATGCCATCAACTGCTGCACAATAGAATACTCTCTAGCTCTGGCTGTCCTGCCTTAAATGTGTCTTTGCTGCTCTTGTGTCAGTGGCAAGTAGTCTTGGGCTGCCACAATGAACTTCTGAAGCCCAATATTGAAGTTCTAGATATACTTCACAACAGATTATTTGTGGGAATTGCACTCGCCCACCAAATCATCATGAATTATATCCTGAGGGACCTCGCTCTGTAATCATGAGGGTGAGAAACCTGCAGACTGGTGGGCACCTTCCCTATAAAGAAAGAGAGTATGAGGCAGGTACTTGTTCCACTCCCCTGTGAACTGGTCTGCAAATGCTCTTAACATGGTCTTCAGTGTAGAGTTAAATCTTTCTAGGACACCATTTGTGTGTGGATGGTAGTATATAGATTTTAAATGCGTTACTCATGATGCTTCCACACACATGACAGCATGGCTGACATAACCTTGGCACTACTATCTAAAAGTATTTGTCTCCTTTCACCATAGCTATTAATGCATTGTCAGTGCAACATGATCCAAAATCTTGGTTAGGGAATGGCTGAATCTGGTTGATAATTACTTCAAAAGCAGATGACAGAAGCTGATGCTGCTTGCATAGAATGAAAAAAGCTTGACTATGGCCCAGGTGACTTAAGTTCAAGGTTTGTGCTTGACAGCATAGTCAGAGAGGATAGTCATGTCCATTTAATGGAAATAGGGGAGTGGGCACACTCAAGGGCACATACATGTGAGTTGACATCCCTGGTGGATACCAGGGGTGCAGTCATTCCAGTCATCCTGTAGCAAGGAGTGAGGAGCAGTTCAGCGCTGATGCCTCTTTTACACTTTATCCATTGGCTGTCACTAGTGGGAGTGCACAGGGGTAGGGCATAACAAAAAAAAATAGAGGAACATATTTTATGTGGCTGTGGGCACTGTTATGGCAAAGCAGTGAGCACACTTGAAATAAAACAGATCACTAGGTATAAGTAGAAATAAGCATCCTTCTGGATATGTGATGCAATGCAGTGCTCTTCTAACAATGAACCTGTAGCTGCTGTCCAGGATTATCCAGGTTTTGATCCTTCATGATCTCCATAAGATAGTCAGCAAAAGCACAGTTGTCTAAATCAAGTTATGATTCAAATGTTAAGCATGATATGAAGGGGAAGCAAGCAAAACATATGGAAAATTTGCTAAAAATTTGTGACAGAGTTATACAGTGGAATGCCATCATTCTGCAATAAAATATTAGTAGAGGTTTAGAAATTAGATCAGAAAGTATGTAGGACTGTCACAGAAGAGGCCAAGGTCTTGTCAAAAGCCCCATAATGCACTGGATCTCTTCCTCTCCACATATGTGCACGATGGGGGAAGAATGCTTGTCAAATGTGAACATTTAGTTCAGCTATGTGTGTTTAGAATCTGTGTAAGAGGCTGATAGATGACATTAATCACCACTGATGGGCTGCTAAAATGTCTGGGAACAAGACTCCTACATGTAAGAGAGGCTGTTACAGAGTAGCATGTGACTGGTCTGAATAGATGGTAGACATGTGATATTACATGATCCTGCCAAGACTGGACAAATGCTGGTTAATTTAGTATCTTGATAGCCAGCACTGTCCAGATATATGTTTCTTCACTTTAAGTAGAAAAGAAAAAAATTAAGTACTAAATGTTGCAGTATGATCTTTATGGATCCAGTCAGAAATAAGTTAAAATTGTGTAAAAAAGGTATCTTGAAGGCCAACGCCTGATGACAATATTGCATATTTCCCTTTACAGTCAGTGGTGGAGCATACTATGAAGTCACTATATAAAGTTGCACACCTATACCATGGTGATATCATAGTATGCTCTACCACTGTCTGTAAAGGAAATTGCTGGAAATAATCCACTGTGGTTCTCTTATCTAAGCATTGCCATCTCACAATCTTCAGTAATTGCTCTTGTGTTGCATTACTTTCTTCTCTTTAAAATATAGAAGAAAGCAAACGTAAACAGCTACCTGACTATACTCACATACAGACAGATAGTGCACAATCAACTTGGATTTAGGTCAGACCAGGGAATTAGCATAGCTCTTTTTGACATTATCAAATATATCTGCTGTCAACTCAGCTCTGGAAACTGTTGACACTATATTTCTGAATCTATCGAAAGTGTTTGATGCTGTATCCTACAACAATTTCTTATTGTCTTACAAAAGCTTTGGTCTCTCAGACAGTGCAAATAGATGGTTCACAGGTATGTAAATGACAGAACCCAAGTTGTAAAACAGAAAAGTACCACATCAGAATAATGTTCAATTATTGTCCGAGTCCCACAAGGTTCTGTACTTAATTAATAACCATTTAATATATCTATGAATATTACATCTGATAATATCGCCAATCATACCTCTCAATCTCTTAGAGTAAGAAATCTAGACAAAGCCATAAATGAAAGTGGGACAAAGGCACAAAAATAGGGACTTTTTTTAAACTTTGCTCTTCAAATTTATAAAGTAGATTGAATAACAAGTTTTGCATTAGCATGTATTTTCTGAAGGGTATGAAATCTGAAACTCAAATGCCTGTTATTATTTTCTAACTTCAATTTTTAATGATTTGTTACAAATTTGCCAGAAAAAAAAACACAATTTTTATGAAAAACATACCAAAAACATGAGTCAAAAATCTGAACATTCTGCGAAAATCTGTAAAGTTGAAAGGTATGTTAAAGTAATGCTATATAATGTGCAGATTATTCCACCATCACAGTTTCCAGTGAATTCCTAAAAATTGTCAATCACCTCTTACAAAATCCTTCTGCACATTTGAATTCCAGTTAAATAGCATACACCTTCTCTTAAATACATCTGTGTTTTTCTCTCCAAAATAACAGTCTGTACTAACATCTCCAACTACACCAAACCTGTTTCATGACTCTATCATTCCTAACAACACACGCTCAATAAATATTACCTGAATTAATGCCATACTCTTTGGGTACGTGAACTCAGATTACATGGTCAATCCTCAACGGTTTTATTAAAGTCAATACTTATAAATAAACGGCAATTCGCAAGAACAACCTCACACTAAGCAAATATGCAGGGCAAGCATCTGTAACATACAAAGCAGGATTCTTTTCCCACATTCATTTTCCATGCTTCCATCAATGGCCCGCGTTCTCCTGATTCCCTTCTGTTAAACTTTATGAATCCTAAAGCATAATTGCTCCATTTGCTTCTGGACATAAATGTCAACCCCACCACTGTATTTCACTTAAATACATTTACTGGCCTGAGCTCAGCTACTTCCTTACTTCTAAAAACTGATAAAGAGCAAACCTGCAAACTTTAACAATGAATAGATAAAGAGCAAAACTGCAAACTTTAGCAGTGAATAGATAAAGATCAAAACTGTAAACTTTAACAGATAAAGAGCAAAATTGCAAACTTTAACAGATAAAGAGTTATTCATTGTTACTTCTTTACTTCTACCCAACTCTTCATGGTCCAAAGAATATTTTGCAAGCCTTAGATGAACATTCTTAGCTAATACTATCACACGAATATCCCCTCCTTCATCACTCAGGCTACATGTCATCATGTCCACATAATAATAATCAATATGTCTGCTGAAGTACAGATTAATTAACAGAATGTTAAAATCTTTACTTACAAGAACATGGAATACAGAGCAGTAGCACCCATCCCTTTCCTGTGTCACATTAAAGTATTTTTTAAATTGTAACTCCAGTCCTCACCCTTAGGGAACCTTACTGTGCGCGACTCTCTGGCAGGCTGGCAGCAATAATGTGATTCCCTTCCCGCGCAGGCTTCTGTTTAAAATTCACGCGACGCACGCATGACTGTTGTGTCCTCCTGACTCCTAAAACCGGTCTTTGCAGCTGAACGCACAGAAGACGAAAACAGGTCGCAAACACCTGTTGCGTCTGCGCAACTGGATGGGATGCAAAGGGCGTTCTTAAAGAGGAACGCCCTTTAAAAAAAAAAACAAACAAACTTTTTTTTTAATTTAAACTAAAATCAGCCGGTTCCAGGGGGGTGCAAGTGCACCCCCCTTGCACCTGCCTGCGGGCGCCCTTGTCCAGTCCCCCAATCTCCACATGGAACGCGCCTTCTCACTACCACCGCCAGTCGACACAGTGACAACGGACGCTTCTTGCCTGGGGTGGGGTGGGGGGGCATTTTTCAGGCAGGACAGTCCAAGGCACGTGGAACGACATAGAGACCTCTTTGCATATCAATGTCCTAGAGATGAGGCGGTGCTTTTGACATTGCAGGCACTACACAGCTCTCTCCCGGTAGGGACGATTGCAGTACAGACAGTCAACATGTCAGTCGTCTGGTACATCAACAAAGAGGGGGGAACCAGGTCTTACCCCCTTTGCCGCAAGGCCATGAGAGTGTGGGAATGGGCGATTTCCACCAACCGCTTTCTCATAGCAACGCACATTCCGGGACGGTCCAACATCCTAGCGGACAGGCTCAGTCGTACTATCCTGACTCCTTACGAATGGTCTGTCAACCCTCGAGTTGCAGAGCAAGTATTAGCCTGATGGGGGTGACCTTGCTGCGATCTTTTTGCCTCTCCTTCAAATACCAAATGCAACTATTACTTCGCTCTGATCCCCCCTCCGGGGGAGTCCCCGAGAGACTCTCTAGTTCATGCTTGGCCTCCCGGTCTGCTTTATGCTTACCCTCCTCTTCCCCTGATGTTGAAATTATTGCAGAAAGCCAGTCGGTTGGGGAGCAAGATGATCCTCATTGCTCCATTCTGGCCTCGTCAGACGTGGTTCCCTTACGTATGGTCTCACCTAGTGTATCCACCATAGATTCTGGATTCTCTCCCGGATCTCATTTCTCACCCTCTTGATCTTCCGATTCCGAACCTGGCCAACCTCAAGCTGACAGCTTGGTTGCTCCAGTTCCACTCCTCATAAGGACTCCCGGGATCTCATCACCTGTCAAAGCCATTCTAGTAGCAGCTCACAAGCCTTCCACCAGGAGGGTTTATCGGAGCAAGTGGAAACGCTTCTCCATCTGGGCAGAACACCGTCGTTTAGACCCTTTTACGGCCCCGATAGCGTCAGTTCTAGATTTTCTAACCTCTCTCTCACCAGGGGGCTTGTTCTTCCACAGTCAAGGTACAACTTGCAGCAATCTCAAACTATCACGTGGGGCAAGAGTCTGGCCCTCTTATCACTTCCAAACTGTGTAAGACCTTCCTCAAGGGTACCTTCCTCCTTAGGCCTCCAGTCAGAGGTGGTACCTCCATGGGATTTATCCCTAGTCTTACAGGCCTTGACTGGTCCCCCTTTCGAACCGTCGGCCTTCCTACCTAAGGTATCTTCAGAAGCGAACATTAATCAATCTATCAATCTCCCAGTCTTTTTCCCCAACTTTCAAAACAAAGAGAGTACAAGCTGCATTCCTTGGACGTACACAGACAGCTACGTTTTTATATTCGTAGAACTGCTGATCATAGGCAATCCGATCAGTTGTTTATCTCCTTTGCCAAAAGCAATTTTGGTAAGCCAGTTTCTAAAGTTTCTCTCTCTCGATGGATCTCTAGTTGTATTCTCTTAGCATATCAGAGCTCGGGAAGGCCTGCACCTCAAGGAGTCCATGCTCATTCTACTAGGGCAGTTGCCACATCGGCGGCCTTTCAAGCTAGGGTTCCCTTGGATGACATTTGTTCCGCAGCCACTTGGGCTTCATCTCACACCTTTATCAGCCACTATAAAATAGATGTCATCTCCCGAGGTAGGGCGTCCTTTGGCTCTATGGTGCTCCGGAATATCCTTCCATGAAGGCCACCCAAGATTTAGGTAGCTGGGGACTCTGTCCAAAAGGTTGCTGACAAATGAAGTTCCTACTTCAGATTAAGAAGTTATGTACTCACCATAAAGTTCCATCTGAGTAGGTATCTTCATTTGTCTGCAACCCCCCCCCCCCCCTCCTTCCCCCTTACCAAAATGATCGTTCTTGAGGTTCATAGCATCTGTTCCCTTTGGGACACTTTTATCAGCTGTGCTATGGGGCATACTTGATCTGAGGTCAGTCAGGGTAGGCAGGGGATTATGGGTAAAGGGAGGAGCTAGGAGCTCGGATCTATGCTGTGGTAGAAGTTGCCGGTTCGGATCCGAGATCGGATCCGTATCCCAAAGGTTGCAGACAAATGAAGATACCTACTCATATGTAACGTTATGGTGAGTACATAACTTCTTATTTATAAATTGTTGACGCTATTAGCTACGAAATCACAATGTATTTGTTAAAACGTAGAAGAGAATAAATACAAAATCCCTACCCTCACATTAGATAAGGGCATCATTTTTGGCACTAAACTCTCAATTCTCAGGGGAATATATTGGTCAGTGAGCTGCCTTTTATAACCTGTACCACCATAAGTAGCATTTTATTTAATCAAGTAAAGTGTACGATGATATACATCTCTCTGTCTTCTCCAGTAGCTCCAGTAACACTGATAATTACTGGCCAACTCACTTGGAGATAACATATGCTCTCTAGGTCTTAAGATAAACTTAGAAATGACTACTATTATGGTCTGATTGCAGGGCAAAGCACACCAAGTATCAACCGCATTCTCTTTATTCAGTTTAAAAACTCTTATCTTATATATACAATTTTTATAGATGCCTTGTATTAGTGTATGATAAACTAGTCCTGGAGTTCCCACACCAGATGGAAATCATGCACTTTATTTTTCCATAAATACTATGGAATGTACTCTATGCTAAAATTATACACGCACATACACATACACACACACACATTTATATATACATACACGTGCGTGTTTAAATATACTGTTATGCAGTTTATCCCTTGCCCTCATTTTTAATACAAAGAAATAATACTTAAAAGGGAAAAATCAACTAAATTGCCGACATGGGTATGTCTATCCAACATTGCTAAGCGACAAAGGACATCCCGAAAGCTCAACAATAATTTGTCCCTTTGATAGAGCATTACATGACATGGCCATGTCATCTCCCAAAACTTCAATTAAAAAAAACAAACAAAAAAAAAAAAATGGGCAAGGCTGTACATTCCCACTCCGGCCATTCCAAAGAGCCGGCCAACTGTCTCTTTAGCTGAAATGATACCTCTGAGCTTGCAGATAACAAAATTACAATGCTCTTTCCTTTCCACCATACTGCAACCACACCATCCAAGCAAGACACCTCCCTGGCAGTCAGATTCCTTCCCTCAAACACCCGGGCAGGCCCCATTCCCTGGCAATCTCCACAAGTCTTCTCCAACAAGTTACCATTGCAAGGCATTACGATATGTCATCGCTACCATAACCAATCTCAAAAGTCAGACCAGTCTCCCAAGTATGAGGAATAAAAAACAGCAGATAACAGACCTCGTCCGCACTCCAAACAAATGAAAGTCTTGCCTTTCAAAATTTTCTGCTTACAGCAGACAAAACAATCCAAAAAGGGAACCACCACTCTAAATCGCACTCCGATCAACTAGGAAACGCGAGGGAAGAAAGGGAAAGTACACACATACACTAGAACGCATCTCTCTAATAGTGTTTATGTATGATATGTTAGAGAGATTTATGAGAACTGAACCTGGCATGACTAGCTACTTCACAGTACACTACCCTTTAAGAGTATCCTAGCAAGTTATGTGCTGTACATCCATGTACTGTATAACCCTGCAAACTACACACACCTTGCATTGCTGTTCATCAAGAAAACAAGATTGGATATAAAGTTTGTGTGTCATTAACGGTCAATCATAATTGACAAAGTAAAACATTTGAAAACATTAAGTTAATTGTCCGAAGTTTCGCTGCCTCTGACACTAAAACCTTTATTTAATAGATACTACTGACAGCCTTGATAAAGGATTAGTATTGTTAAATAGAAATATTTTTACAGTATGGATGAAATTTTAAGATGCTGAACACAAAGGGCATACTGAATAATAGTAACATTTTTTGTCTACTGAGTGTATCAGAAAAAGACTATTTATTTCCCTTTCTAGTTAGCTCGGAGCGCAGCCCAAAATGATCAGGTTCACAAGCACAGAGACAATCATTTCCTTCTCCATACAAATCACACCAAACAAATTAACAAGAATCACCAGGACACAACTGATGCAAGCATTAAATAGTACTAGTTTTCTTGACACAGAATAATTCTCATACTTTTTACCATGCTGGTTGTTCAGCATTCTAGAGTATGAATGTGTACTATATGTGTGGGAAAAAATGTTAGTTTCTTTTCTTGACAGAAAACGTGTTTAAATGTATGCGTACATTCTAAATAAGCAGTTGTTTAACTGTGAAATCTTAGACCGTTCGTATTTCCACAAAAATACATTTTTTTCAATGTAGAAAAGCAATTGAATTACTTATTTAAAAAGTTATTTAACTTATTAATTTAAGGAAGTCATGACTAGAAAGGCCCTGTATGTTTCTAAAATATATGATTCTAAGCTATTGACATAAGTACACACATTAACCAGTCGCAGTATGTGAAAGGAACATTTAAATACGTTTCCTTAGCTACAAGAGACACTGTTTATTTATGAATTCATATTAACATTGTTGATATGAAGTTAAATAACCAAATCACACTATGAATTCAAAAATTCAAAAACTTATTTCAATATTGTGTGTGTATTAACCCTTGTTAAAATATTGTGATGTAGAATAGAGAGAGAAAGAAACCTTGGAAAATTATGCTCATATAGATAAATTAAATACATACTTGTTAGTTCCTGAACATAGTTTATATCTTAGTTGAATCTTTGAGAGACATGAGAGTGTTTGTGGTTTTAAAATCAGTTTTTTGGTTTTTTCCTCACATCTGTCCATGCATTTTTTTTCAGGAAATCTTTTCAAGGATGAGGTAATTGACCAGTCCATTTCTTAAGGAATTGTTATGATGTTCTTAATATATGATGTCGCTTCTTCGAGGTTATTGAAAGTCCTTATGTCATTTGAGTGGAAAATTCTGATTTTTGGCAGGATAGACCAACTGTGATTTTATTTTCTTTTGTTTAAGAAGCTTCACCAATGGCCATGTTTTTTCCTTACTTCCAAAACCCTTGAAGAATAGTCATTATCAAACCTTATTTGGCTTTTTTTGTATGTTAAGGGGCTTTTCCTCCAGGCTGATTTTAATACAAGTTCTTTATCCAAATATGACAGAAATGTAATCACAGTTGATCTTGGGGAAGCTTTAGATGAAGAGGGCTGTGGTTTTCCTATAGCTCTGTGAGCTCTTTCTATGCCAAATGATAGTCCCTGTTTAAGTCTAGTACTTCTGGCAGCCAGGAATTTAGAAAAGTAATAATGCCCTCACCTTCAGATTTCTCTGGGAGACCCAAAGATTCTTATGTTGGTTCTTTGTTCTCTATTTTCTAAATCATCCATTTTAGTGATTAACCAGGTATTCTGATGTAGTAAGAATTCAGTTTGATTTTCATCTTCTTTTAGTCTGCCATCAATGTCATTCAGTGAAGTTTCCATGTTATGAATTTTATTTTGTTGTTGCTGTAGTATTTCTTTTAAAACATCAGTTTGGTTTTGGCAGTTTTCTTTAAGATATTCTAGGTTTTCTGTAAAACTATCCATTTTCAAGGACATTTCATGTAGCGTTGAAGACATCAGTTAGATCTCCTTTCTCTGTAGATTCTGAGTATGAGTTTTTTGAGCTGGCCATGTCTGTACAGTTGATGTACTCTCCAGTTTTGTTTGACAGGAAAATCTCAATAAAATTTCTTCAGATTTGATATAGATGAAGTATGAATGTTCCTTAATAGAGTTATACTGTTTCTAATTGAATAAATATTTTTTTTCCTGTATTCTAGTATAGATTTAAGGAGCTCTAAAAAGATGCTGCTAACAGTTAGCCATCTAGGCTCCGCCCCCTATTTAGGCTTTTATAATATATACATTTATATTGAATGTAGCAATATTTGATTACATCATTGACGGTTTCTATTTAAGTGCAATGTTGTTTGTGTTGCATATACTGATGACGGTCTTTGCTGAAACTAGTCTGTTTTGGTTTTGACCTTTTTATGTCGTAAATATCTTATGGGCGGCACAGTGGTGCTATCATTATTATATTAACATACATGTTACAATACAAACATTCTAGAACTTGTATTTATGACTATATTGACATTTGTTGTGAAAGAGTCCTGTACTTTATACAAACATGTTGAGGCACCCTGGATTATGTTTCCGGGTATTGATAAAATTTTAACATTGCCAAATAAATTATGGTGGATTAGTTTGTCAGACACGGAACATTATTGGGTAATAAAGTTGTTTTTTTTTTTTTCACCAGGACTGAATGAGTTATAGTAATCCTTACTTAGATATGTGTTTTAGTGTCTCTGGCCAATAAATAATGGATATAATTTAATCCTATTGAAAATAGTTTATATGATGTGTAGATTTATATTGAATGTAGCAATATTTGATTGCGTCATTATGTTTCTGTTTAAGTTTACATTTGTTGTCTGTTGGATATGCTCATGAAAGCATTTGTCAAAACTGATTTATCTTGCTTTTGACCCTTTTTATTTCTTAATGTAAAACAATAATGTGATGTATAACATGTATGTTAATATAGTTTGATTGCTTTTATGTGAATTTAAATTTGCCTAAGTTACAAGTGATAAAGGTGTTTGAAAAAATAAATATTCTGCTGATATTCCAGCATGCAAAATTTATTTGGAGAGGTGATAGATGGTGATTATTTGAAGTTTCTTGATTCTATGCACCTACAGTTGGAAGGCCATGTGTGAGCATGGTGTTGTTTCAGAACCACCACATGCACAAGGTGTCTGGCCTAGTAAATAAAGCACTGGCATTCTAAGCTTGGGATTGTATGGTCAAGTCCCATCTGGATTACCTTTAAGTCTGATATTTAACACAGAGGACTAAGACCATGAGCGGTTTCATGTTCTCTAGGGTTTGATTCTGTCACCCTTCATTTGTCTAGAGTGTTAATCTAAGCAAGCCAGTGTGGAGTTATTGGGAGAATGGTCTAGGCTCCTCAGTGGTCTTCTGAACCGCATGGACACAGTTACACCTGGATGAGTGGCTTTAGTGCAAAACTTTAATAATCATGGTGAGTTTTGCCACAATGTTTTGTGTTGTGTAATCAGGCAAATAGCTTTTGGGGGATTTTTTTCTCTCTTCTCCACTGTGGTCCAACCTTGAAGTGTTTTTATAGTGTGTTTGGCTCACCGGTTTCATTGTTTTTGGAAACTGGTGAGTTGAACGAGTATGCTTCCATTTGTAGTTAAACTGAATGCAAGTGTGAAAAGACCTCTCCATCTGTAATTCTTTTATATAACAAGACCACCATGTAATTTAATGCTTCTATCTATTCTAATTTTGTAGGGAAAAAGAAGAATATCAACTCTAATACAGTTATTGAAGACGCAGAAAATATACCAATATCAGCTGGTCCAAAAGTAGGGAAGGTCAGTATGCTTTTTTTTTTTTTTTGTTCCAAATATACACATTAACAGCCATTTAAATATGCTCAAGAAGTTTGCCTAAAATTGATCAGATACATGTTTGTGTGAAATGTAGTTTAGTTTTCATCAATGCATGGATTCTGTTACCATATTGGATTACTTGCATTTATATGAGTACGCCTCTAACCTGTTTCCCAGATCTGACGTCAGAGGCCTTCTCTACTGACCTAATTTTCGTTTTCCTTTTACTAGTATCCCTGGCTTAGTGTAGTTCTAAATTTTTTTGTCATATTCTCATAGTCCTGTGGTTTCTGCCAGTACTCACATCTGGCTTTGACACTGCACTATCCATTTAGACACTTGCAAAATGAATATCATCAAATATTACAGTGAATATTCACTGTGGAAAAGTTTGTGTCTGAAACATTGAAATATTTCAAGTTTTCCTGTTATTGCAAGATCATCAACTTGGCCCCACATTGACACTCTATAGGCTGCTTGAGAAAAGACCACAATATGAAGCACTGCTGTGATATAATTTCATCCCAGTCATTATAAGAAGGGAAAAGCTTGAAACCTGTTTCTGTTCTTTCAAGATGTGTCGTTTGTTAATGGGACATGCAGGAACTCTGTCATGATCCTAGGCTGGTGTCTGAAGTGAAGAAACAAGAACTTCTCCCTAATCATTTGCAGGCAAAGAGAAGGACATGAGTAGTGCACCACAGGAACCACCTTTGGGTGGAGGCGGGTAGTCTACTTCCCCTTACTGACATTAATGCCTGGCTCATTCTTCCACCTGTTCTGCTCATGTGAAATGAATCTTTGATTCCCCAAGTGCTTGCTTGATGGTTGTACTTGGTAGTGAGAAATCGTCTTTTCGGAGCCACCTTTTAAGTCATTCAGGACTCTTCAGCCAGAGCAGAGGAGCCTGTTCTTTTCTACTGTGTCCACTTGGACCCCAAGTTTGGCTTTCACTTTAGATGTTTAGCAATTTATTATCCAATGGAGGCATTATGCTCCCAGATGCTAGTAGGTACACTTGGGATGCTTTGGCTAATGTCAGAATTAGGCGTTTTAGTGGCATTTTATGCCTAACAATTCCCGCTTGATGGATCCTCCTTCAGGCAGCAGGCAAACCCCATTGCCAGCATTTGCTCTGTTTTATATATGCTGTGTTCCTCCCACTACTGTTGTGGTTATGCTATCCTCCATCTGGAAGTGGGGGAGGATCATCCTCCCACTCAGTGTTGTGAGATCGTGGCTTTGAAAACCAAGATATTCTTAACTCTGAGACCAACAAACTGAGACTTTCTGTTCTTATTTTTCCCACAAGCTAACCTGTCTTGTGAGGAAGCTCTTGATGGCCACTGTGGACTTGCCTGTAGACTCCCATCCTCCCCCAGAAATGCTTTTACCAATATTTTTTGCATGGAGGAAGACCTAGGATCACCTTTTTCAGAAACCTGTCTTTAAGGATGACAATGTTGCAACTTTAAATCATCCATTTTCTACTTTGCGATTAAGAATGTTGATGCTCTCAATAAGTATTCAGTGGAATGGAGAGGCAGCTGATACTAACTGACAGAGCATTCTGGGACTGGGGTAGTAGTCTTCTCTGGTCTCTGTGGTATTGCATAGACAAGGATTAGCCAGAAAGTGTTATTCTTTGCCATGATGGGACTTGTGTTCCTTCCTTGTATTTTCTACCTGTCCAAGTTCCATTCCTGTGTAGTTTGAGTTTAATCATAGTACTCGGGTGTCCTTACTTCTGAGATCAAGGATGATCTGTTGTGGTGGCTGTTTGATTGACTTGAGTAGTGAGCTGCCATATGGCTGTCTATATTTTTGCAGTGTTGATGCTGTAGTAGCAGGCTTAACAATGTTATGGCTCTAGATAGTGACACTGACGCTCTCCTTGGTTAAGATGAGCATAAGCAGGCAATTCTGGATGCCTCTTCCTTGGCTGATTTTTGTCTTTGGTCATATGTACTACAAATTACTGAGGACCTTCAAAAGATAAATGAGCACTGATCTTCTGATCTTGGTGGAGAATGTGATTGATGCCTCCTTAGGGCCTCCTCCCACCCCTCCCCAGGTCACATCAGTTCTGTTGGAAGAAGAGCTCCTCCTCCCCCAACAGAGAATGACCAGGGCCCAAAACTTCTGTCAGTTTTGTCCCCTTTGACTTTGCTGACCAAGCCTCTGAGAAGGATGACTGCTAGCACAGTTGTTGCCATCTTATGTGGGATGGCTGGTGGAGATCTCATGGAATTTGCTGTGGCTTGAATATCCATTGGAAAAGACCAGTAGGTTTTAGACATGTTTACAGTTGAACATGTCTTGGAGCTAGTAAATTCTTTCCCAGCTCACTGTGTGTTTTAAAACCAGACTTTCTCTGTAGAGCTCTTTGAACAAGCCTATATTTTGCTCCACGCCAGAGGTCATAAGTAGCATCACTCAATCCCTCCGCTTTGATCACTGCTCAGTCATCTGTTGATGGTCCTTAAGCATATGACAAGATCCCAAGAAAGCCAATATGGGCAGTGTTGTGATGGTTAGAAGTCCCAGAAGCAGTGGTAGAATTAGTGCAAGCTATATACAAAGATCAAGTGAGACAATTAGGAAAAGTGTTTGGGCTCAGAGGGGTTTCCAGTGGAGTAGGTGTACATGAAGGTCCAGCTCTTTGCCCATTGCTGTTTATACTGATGGACTATAGTAACAAGTAGGTTAAAAGTCAAAGGGGGAAGATCAATAAAGCTACTGTATACAGTACAAAGCAAGCAGACTCTGAACAGGAGCTACAGCAAATGATAGTGGACTGGAAGGCAAAACTGAAGGCATATGGGATGAAACTGAATAGAAATGAGCCATATGTCATGACATCAAAGAAAATCAGAGAAGGGAAAACAGAATGCGTTAACAGCTTCAAGTATCCGTGACGGGTGGTTGAGTAGAGGGGGTGCTTTTAAATGAGAAGAACAAAGCCAGAATCAGAGGTGCTGCAGCTATCTGGCGAAGGAGTGTGTAAGACGTATTGTGTGATAGAAGGAATGTCAAACTGAAAAGTAAGATGTTCAAAACAGTAATGCAGCCAGTGTTTCTGTATGGCACAATAAGTTGGGCAGTGACGGTAAAGCAGTTGAGGAAGCACGAGGTGATGGAGATGAGGCAATTGATAGGATCTAACTATGAGACAGACAAAATTAAAATAGAGCAAAAGCCAAAGTAGCCTCAGTTGTAGGCAGTGAAGGAGACCAGATTGTGGTGTTTTTTATCTCCATCTATCCCATCCCATACATCTGTCCATCTAACGACTACTTTAGTCCCACTATGCTAGAAGCCTCTCTTTATGGCAGCTCCAAGTGGTATCTGGCCAGGAATCGGGGAAACTTCCCCATCTCTTTTCTGATAGGTGCCATGGGATCTTTTACATCCTGAACTACCACCAGCTCAAGCAGATGGCACCTCTTTTTAATGTCTCATCAGAAAGAGCACACACTTAAGCGCAGCACCCCACTAATGCTGCACTGCAGTGTTAGCAATCCAGTCACCTTGAGTGGGAGTTGAACCCACTGTCCCCTGATCTTCCAGGACCAAAGGAGAGTATGCTACCTTAGCCACTCACACTGCAAGTTACATGTGCAGGGTAGCAGAAAATGATGTGGGAGGAACGGGAAGAATGCAAGAGAAATTAGGACATCAGCCAAGAAATAGATGAATTGGATAAGAGTAGTAGATCTGGGACACTTGCGCTTGATGGTTGAGCACTGTAGGAGAGGGGCACTAAATTGAGAGAGGTAGTAACAGTTGAAGCAACACTCCAACCTCATGTAGAAACATGGGGGAAAAGGTAGTTGATGAAAAATGATAATCAGAGCCCATGGAGCATTTTCTTTCTTTAGAGAAAAGCAGAGTAATCTGATCCTAGATTTTCCTTATTATAAAGGGAGCAGGTGACTTCAGTCTGGTTTTTGTTTATAACATTGGAAATAAACATAAGTAACTTCTGCTAGTAGATCTTAGAACATCACATTCAAGGTGACTGTCCGGGGAGGAAAGTGTTGATCTGAAGTAGGAACTTCATTTGTCAGCAACCTTTGGGATACGGATCCGAGCCGTTAACTTCTACCACAGCATAGATCCGAGCTCCTAGCTCCTCCCTTTACCCATAATCCCCTGCCAACCCTGACTGACCTCAGATCTAGTTTGCCGCGCTTCAAGCTGGATTTCGAGCTCCTGCTAGTTGGATAACTTTTGTGGGAAAAACTTTACATTTTTTCTTCCCTTTTCTTGTGTGAGTGTGTACGAGTGTTTAGGTATCCTATATTTGACTTATTTAACTTATTTTGTGTTTATTTTTCCTCCCTGCCCTCGCTGGTACGTAGTGTGTGTTTGTGGTGTCTGTAGGGGCCTAGTGAATGTGTTTTCTGTATACTATGTCGGAGGCCCTAAAGCCATCTTTTCAAAATGCACCAAGTGTAGCCATAAGCTTTCTCCGGCGGATGACCACACCCGGTGCGTTAAGTGCCTTGAGGTTGAACACATCTCCTCGGGATGCGCGATTTGCGCAGCGTTCAACCCCAGAGCACTTAAGGACCGGAGGTCGAAGCTGATTCTGGCGGGCCTTTTGCCCCCGGATTCGGCTCCGGTCTCCGGTACTTCTGTGGCCGCTACCCAGCCCTCGGTGGTAGCCACCCCTGTCTCCCTCCCTCCGGTCGGGACTCAACCTCCCGCTTCGGCTCCGGAGGAGAGGGAGGCCTGGAAAGCCAAACGGAAGGAGAAGCACCATAAGTGGTGGGCCGAGGACTCCTCCTCGGCCCCGCCCGCCAAACGGGCTTCTCCATCCAGAGCTTCTGGATCACCTCCTCCTCGGCTCCGGTCCCCTTGTTTCTCACCGGGACCCAGCGAGGAGGGGGAGCGGTCCCCGTCGAGGTCATCGAGGCGACACTCTAGGTCTGCCTCGGTGGCCTCGTCGAGGTCCACCTTTAGCATGTCAGATTCAGATATGGACCGGATGATGAGGAGGTTCATCCAGGCCCAGCTGCAGATGGGAGTGCTCTTGCCTCCCCCCCCCCCCTCTGGGGGGGAGCTCGACCCCATTTTTTGCTCCAATCGCTCCTTCTCCGACCCGCTTTCTGGGTTCGGGGCATTCGGAGCTGAGCCGCGTTGGATCCGGGGGTGGGTCGGAGCCGATAGTACTGGTTACTTCTGCTCCGACTGGTCCCTCGAGCTTGTCGGATCCGACCTCTCGGAGCCGTGGGTTGAGCTTTGGATCCGAGAGATTTGATGTGACTTTGGCTCCGTCCCGGTCGGAGCAAACGGGTCCTTCGGATCCGAGGGTCTCGGCCCCGGATCCGGTCCCCGCTTCGGATCCGAGTGGGAATCTACTCTCTGATCCTATCGAGAGTGGCTCCCCCTCGGCTTTCGCGGTGGTGGAGAGGGCACTGTTGAGTGCATCCGGGCCTCCGGTCCTGGCTTCGGCTCCCCCCTGCACTCCCTCTCAGCTGGTCCAGGCTCCCATCACCCGGCCTTCGGGGCAGCCTGCTTCAGCGCCTCTGGGTGTTCCTTTGGAACGTGACATTGCTGGTGAGTCTTCCTCGGACAGCCCCCCCGAGGAGGTCCCTCACAAAGCTAAGTGTAAGAGGAGACACGTGGACTCCCCCGAGTCCCTTACAGAAGATATGGACTTAGATGAAGGGGAAGGCTCCCCAAGGTCACCGCCCGAGGATGTCTCCTTTGGAGAGATCATGGAAATGCTCAGGATTAGGGGAGGGTGGTCTGCCCTCAAGGCTTCCTCCAATGAGTCCGTATTCCTAGATGTGTTCGAAGCAGGGCCATCTACCTCTTGGGTGTCCCCTTCCCCCGACCCCCTGGTGGACATTATTTCTACCAGGGCTTGGAAGGAGCCGGACACTGTAGAGCCAGTCCCCAAGCGCCCGGATTGAATCCTGAGTCCCCCTGCTGAAAGAACCCACTGGAGCAGAGGTCCCCCTGTGGATGCCATGTTGGTGGCGGCGGCCACTAAGAGGGAGTTGGCTCAGGAGAGCTCCATGGTCCACCCGCCGAGTAAGGAGTCTCGAGCGATGGACCGCCTTGGGAAGCGGGTCTTTAGTTCAGCAACCTTCTCCATGAGGGCGCTGAACTATATGGCACACGTCATCCGGATGCAGCAAGATCTAATAAAAGAATACGCTGCCTCCCCCCCCCCAAGAGTCCATGTCGAAAGGGGACAAGCAGCTGTACTCCTCCCGAATGTCCACTCTAGATTCAGTTTCCACCACCTCTATGCGGCTCTTGTCTCACGCCACTGAAGGAGCCACTAGAGCTGGCGGAGCTGGCCTGGTAATGAGGCGCCAAGCCTGGCTCCGACATTGTGACTTCTCAGAACCCTTTAAGGCGTCATTCGCGAATGCCCCCTTTGATGGTTCTGCACTGTTTGGCAAAACCATTTGCGACACTTTAGTCCAGAGCGAGAAAGACGGGAAGACGTTGTCTGCCGTCTGAGTCAGCTTCTCTGCTCCCCAGAGGTCCTTTTCTAAGAACCAAAAGGGTCAGAAGAAGATGTGGTTCCGGAAATCGCATCAGTCCCAGTCTGCTCCGGACAACCAGTCCTCTTGTGGCAGAGGAGGACAGGGTGGACGCCGCCCAAGAGGCAGAGGGGGTCCCAGAAATTTTGGGTCCAGAGAACCCTTCTCTGAGAGGCCCACGCAGAACCCCTGAGAGGTTGCCCGGCTGCTCCACTCTGGAGGCAGTTGGGGGCGTCTTTCGAAGCACCTAGCAATGTGGGAGTCCATAGCAGATCACTGGGTGCTTCGCATCATATCCAGAGGCTACCAAATTCCCTTTATTGTAACCCCCAAAACCAGAAGCCTCCCCGACGTACCACCCAATCAGAGGGAGGCGGCTGCTACAGAAATTCAGCAGCTTTTACAAAAAAGAGCCATCCAACCCGTCCCCCCAGATCAGTTCGGATCAGGGGTTTACTCCAGGTTCTTTCTGGTGCCAAAAAAGACGGGGGACTTGAGGTCCATCCTTGACCTCTCTCTTGAACCTGGCAGTACCCAAAGAAAAGTTCCGAATGGTCACGCTACAATCTATTCTCCCCCTGTTACGTGAGAACGACTGGATGTGCTCGATAGACCTCAAGGATGCGTACTACCACATTCTTGTGGACAGACGTTCCAGGAGGTTCCTCCGCTTCTGGCTGGGAGCCAGTCACTTTCAGTTCAGGGCCCTCCCCTTCGGTCACACCTCAGCCCCCAGGGTGTTCACCAAAGTCTTGGCAGTTATAGCGGCCCACCTGAGGCTTCAGGGAATTCAGGTCTTTCCGTACCTGGACGACTGGCTCCTCATCGCCCCAACAAGGCATCTGCTCTGTTCAGGCAGGGATTGTTTCCTCAATCTGGTTCCACGCCTAGGGTTGACTGTCAACATGGCCAAATCCTCTCTGGCTCCTACACAGGTAATATATTTCATAGGGGTGAGATTGGATTCCAGACTAATGCTTGCCTTCCTGACTCCCGATCGGCTTCAGAACCTGAGGTTGCATGTTCAGGCCATTCTCCGACTTCCTGCTCCACCGGCAGAATTGATCCTGAGGGCTCTAGGGTCCATGGCGGCATCAATTCCTCTGTTGCCCCTAGCCCGTCTAAATATGAGGGTCCTGCAGTGGACCCTCCAGGTCAATGGTCCCTGTCTCGCAACCCCCTGTCCCATCCTATTCCCCTAAGCAGGGCTTGCAGAGGGTTGCTCATGTGGTGGCTCCAGTCCCCGAGTCTCCACACGGGACGACCATTCTCGATGCCTTCCCCTGTCGCCACAGTGACCACGGACGCCTCTCGCCTGGGGTGGGGGGGCACTATTCAGGCAGAATGGTCCAAGGCATGTGGAACGACACAGAGACCTCCTTGCATATCAATGTCCTAGAGATGAGGGCGGTGCTTTTGACGTTGCAGGCACTTCACAGCCTTCTTCTTTTTGGGACGATTGCAGTACAAATGGACATGTCAGTTGTCTGGTACATCAACAAACAGGGGGGAACCAGGTCTTATCCTCTTTCTGGGACGGTCCAACATCCTAGCAGACAGGCTTAGTCGTTCGATCCTGACCCCTTACGAATGGTCTCTCAATCCTCTAGTAGCGAAACAAATATTTGCCCAATGGGGGCAACCCTGTTGCGATCTTTTTGCCTCTCCTTCAAATACCAAATGCAACAGTTACTTCGCTCTAATACCCCCTCAGGGGGAGTCCCCGAGAGACTCTCTAGTACATGCTTGGCCTCCCGGTCTCCTTTACGCTTACCCTCCATTGCCCATGATGCAAAAACTCTTACAGAAAGCCAGTCGGCTGGGGAGCAAAATGATCCTCATTGCCCCATTCTGGCCTCGTCAAATGTGGTTCCCGTACCTGTGGTCTCATCTGATTCATCCACCCTGGATTCTGGATCCCCTCCCGGATCTCATTACTCACCCTCTGGGTCTTCTGACCCCCAGCCTGGTCAACCTCAAGCTGACTGCTTGGTTGCTCCAGTTCCACTCCTGATAAGGACTCCCGGAATCTCCTCACCAGTCAAAGCCATCCTAGTAGCAGCACATAAACCTTCCACCAGAAGGGTCTATCGAAGTAAGTGGAAAAGTTTCTCCATTTGGGCGGAGCACCATCACTTAGATCCTTTCACGGCGCCTCTTACGTCGGTTTTGGATTTTCTAACTACCCTTTTTCATCAAGGGGCTAGTTGCTCTACAGTCAAGGTACAACTAGCAGCGATTTCGCATTATCATGTAGGGCAGGAATCAGGCCCTCTAATTACTTCCAAGCTTTGTAAAGCTTTCCTCAAGGGTACCTTCCTTCTCAGACCCTCGGTCAGGGAGGTAGTACCCCCATGGGATTTATCTTTGGTTCTACAGGCCTTGACAAGCCCCCCCTTTCGAGCCGGTGGCTACGGTTGATCTTAAATACCTCTCTTGGAAGACGGCCTTCTTGGTGGCCATTACTCCAGCTAAAAGGGTCTCTGAGCTTCAGGCTCTGTGTTAAACCGCCGTACTTAGCCTTCCATCAGGATAGAGTTTACCTCAGGATCAATCCGTCCTTTCTGCCTAAGGTATCTTAGGAAGCTAATATTAATCAATCTATTAATCTTCCCGTGTTCTTTCCCAATTACCAGAACAAAGGAGAGTACAAACTGCATTCCTTGGATGTACACAGACAATTACGCTTTTATATTCATCGAACTGCTGGTCATAGGCAATCTGACCAGTTGTTTGTCTCCTTTGCCAAAACAAGTTTAGGCAAGTCAATTTCTAAAGTTACCCTGTCACGGGGGATAGCTAGTTGTATCCTCTTGGCATATCAGAGTTTGGGAAGGCCTGCACCTCAGGGAGTCCGAGCTCATTCTACTAGGGCCGTCGCTACTTCGACAGCTTTTAAATCTAGGGTTCCCTTAGACGATATTTGTTCCGCAGCCACTTGGGCCTCATCTCATACCTTTATCAGCCATTACAAACTGGATGTTATCTCCAGAGGTAGGGCGTCCTTTGGCTCCGCAGTGCTCCAGAATATTCTTCCATAAAGGCCACCCAGGGTTCAGGTAGTTGGGGACTCTGTCCCAAAGATTGCTGACAAATGAAGTTCCTACTTCAGATTAAGAAGTTATGTACTCACCATAACGTTCCATCTGAGTAGGCATCTTCATTTGTCTGCAACCATCCCCCCCCTCCTTCCCCCTGACCTATAGGATTCCCCCTGACCTATAGGATTCTGTTTAGGATCTGTCTTAGATAAGCCCCTTCCGGGGCACAGTAACAATGGTTATATCGGGCATACTTGATCTGAGGTCAGTCAGGGTTGGCAGAGGATTATGGGTAAAGGGAGGAGCTAGGAGCTCGGATCTATGCTGTGGTAGAAGTTGCCGGCTCGGATCCGAGATCGGATCCGTATCCCAAAGGTTGCAGACAAATGAAGATACCTACTCAGATGGAACGTTATGGTGAGTACATAACTTCTTATTCTGCTGCATTAGCCTCACGGACAGCTGTACTAGACATTGACCCTTTTTTTTTTTTTTTTTTTATACCATTGTTGGATGTCCGCAGGGGAAATTTTTCTGGTTCTTTTTAAGTAGCAGAGCATCTGTGGTAGAACCCTGGCTTTGGTGCCTCCATGAGTGTAAATTCTACTAACTTTCATGAACTTGTAGAGGTCCTCCTAAGAGTGAACTTCAGTGTATGTGCCTATCGTCCATAAAGATCAGTCTTGGCAGCTTGAACAGGGTTGGGTCAGTGTGCCTAGGTTTGGCCCTCCTGCACCTCTAGGTTCTTGTGTTGACCATGATCTTTGAGTTCATTCTCATTCTGAGGATATAGATAGTTTACTAGACAGTCAAGTGCTTCTGCTTTCAGATATCTTTCACTTTTTTGGATCTGCTTTTAGTGCCAGAACTCTGTCATTAGTTCCTGGAATGGTGGGCTAGTCTCTCTAATTTTATTGTGGCCTTTTCCTCAAGCTGAACAAGCTGCATGTTTTGAATACATGTGCTTCACTGGTGGGTGGAGAAATTCACCTTGCCCCTTTTATGTTATGTAGGATTAGCAGATATCAAAGAGAGGGGCTTCACATTAACCAGGTAGAGCAGTGGTAAGTGCCCTAAAAATTTCTAAAAGGGAGACGAGACTTGAACTATCTTACTTTGGTCAGACAAGCTAGGCTGTGTTTGAGTTTTTGAACAAGCTGACTGAATATAATGAGTACTATCCCCCAATCTCACTCATCTAGTGAAATGACCTGGGTGTGGCAGAGGTGCACAAATGGGAAGCCTTACCCCAACATCTGTTCATATCCCAGGTAACGTCATTGTGCCAGGTGGATGTTTGTGTTTCACTGTTGCAGTCATCACTGCAGGGTTCTTCCTGCTGGCAGGCAGTCCTCGGTCGACCAGAATCCCAAAGTCTGGGTCCGGCGTCGGCTGTTCAGTCATGCTCCCTGACGTCAGAGCGCTAGGAGTACAAAGCTGCCAGCCGACGCCATGTTCTCCAGTCTTTCTTGCCGTGCGGTGAAAGCAGTTCGCAAGTGCCGGTCGGCTGACTCCTGATATTTTTTCGTGTTTCAGTCCGAAGACTTACTTCTTCTCAAAGCTAAGTACCCCGTTTGGGAAACTTTTTTCTTGCTCCAGTCCGATGTCAGAAAGTTAATAATTGCATTTCTTGTGGGAAGCAAATACCTGATAAGGATTTTCATTCTTACTGTATTCCTTGTTTAGGCCCTGACCACGGCGTAGCTAGTTGTCTGTTTTGTGCTAGATTTAACCAACATACGATTAAGCGAAGGTACGATTTTGCTTTTCACTACTTTGGTAGGCGATTTAATTATAAAATGTCGTCTGACACGCTTCCGACTACCGGAGTTCACAAACGACGCAAGGATAAGGACAGGCCTCCGAGGTCCAAATCAGACTGTTTTACTAGCAGAGCCAGCTACAGGTTCGGCCGTCAGTGAGGCGCTTTCGCAGCCCCTGTCGGCCATTTCAGAACCGATTGCCGAAACAGACTCCCACGAGGAGCCAGCTAGGCCTTTGAGCACTCCAGCTGCAGGACCTTTGGACAATGCTCCCTCGGATGGGTCCGGAGCCGCTGTGCAGGTACCAGCTTCCGAGGGAGTTTTCAGGCCTACACAGCTTCTGATAAAGGCAAAGACTCCTTCTAAATCTAAGACACCAGCCCAGGCCTCTTCTGCTCCGGGACCCAAAAATCAGAAACAGCTACTTAAAATGGCGGAGGACTTACAAACCATGATTAGGGGTTCACATCCCCCTCCAGACAAAAGGCCAAAGCAAGAATTGGATTATGAATCTTCTGATCAGGCATCTATTTCTTCAGTGTCTTCCTCTGAACAGGAATATTCTTTCCCTCCTCATGAGGATTCTGATGCTGAGGAATCCATTCCTTCAGCTTCTCCCCCTGAGGATTTTTCTTTTGGGGAAACTTTAAATGACATGAGGGAACATTTTCACTGGGAAGGACAGGAGTACTCGGAATCTAAGAGAAGGCTTAGGGATTTCCTTCTTCCCCAACATAGACCCCTGGCTATTCCGCCTATTTTGGATATTATGGATGATGCCTTTTCTGAGGCTAATTTAACTCCTGACTCCTTTCCTCCAGCCCCTGGTAAGCCCGATAGATATTACAGGGTCCCTGATTCCCACCAGTTCCTTTACAAAAATCCTACTGCTGATCCAGAAACCATTTCTCAGGGTCCTAAGGGGTTAAGGCCGCTTCTGCTAAAAACCCTATTCCAACAGATAAGGATTCTAGAGCTTTGGAGAGATGGGGCAAAAAAGTGTACACTTCTGCTACTTTATCTATTAGAGCTTTAAATTGTCAATTTCATATGCTAAAATATCAGCAATTTCTACTGTCTGTTATGAAACAAAAGCTAGGTACCATTTCTGCATGTGCAGATAAGGAATTACACGATTTGATGCATGCCACTGAACAAGTGGGGAAGCATGGTTTACACTGTGGTTTTGATGCCTTGGAGGCCTCTTGCAGGGCTGCCTCTGGCACAGTCATTAGAAGGCATGCTTGGTTAAAGGAACAAAACTTACCTGATCAAGTGAAAGCAAAGTTACTGGATGCTCCTGTTCAGCATAATGTTTTGTTTGGGCCTAAGGCTGAAGAGGTGATAAAGAAAATGGAGGATAAGGCAAAATCCATGCAAACGGTTAAGGATTTCTTACAAGTTCAGCCCCCAAGATTTAGCAGAAATTGGCCAACAAAAAATTGGTCCTTTCCCAGCTCAGACAAGCCTCAGAGGGGTAGATATAGGCGGTCCAGAGGGAGGGCCCAAGCACAGACCTCTTACAGACCTAGACAGTGGAGTGCTTCCACCACCAGGGGTGGAGAGGACAGACCTCAATCTTATAGAAAACAGGCTCAATTACTCCCCCTGCATGGCTCCAGGAGCTTCTCTCCTGGAAGCCCCTCTAGGAGGAAAACTCTTACATAACCCAAGACAAGTGGGTTTTGGATGTAGTTTCAAGGGGTTACAAATTCCACTTTCATACCTTGCCAAGACCAAACGGATGGCCAGACCTAACAAAACACCAATGGTCAGAGGCATTAAACCAGGTGGGATCCCTCATGGCTATGAGGGCCGTAGAACTGGTTCCACAATCAGAGACTGGGCAAGGCTTTTACTCAAGGCTCTTTCTAGTTCCCAGAAAGCAAAATTCATGGAGACCTATCCTGGATCTGTCGGTCTTAAACACTTTCCTGGAGATACCAAAGTTCAAGATGCTTACTCTGCAGCAGCTCCTGCCAATGAGCAAAAATGCATGGATGGTGACAATGGATTTAAAGGAGGCTTACCTACACATCCCTATGAGACAGGAGTGCAGAAAATATCTTGGGTTGAAGGCCGGCTTGAAACATTACCAATTCTCTGCGCTGCCCTTTGGCTTGTCTACTGCGCCCAGGGTCTTCACCAAGTGCCTGGCACCAGTAGTAGCTTATTGCAGACTCAAGGGAATTCGAATTTACCCTTATCTGGACGACTGCCTTATTCAAGCAGACAGCAAGGATGTCTTACTCCAGCATCTGGAATTTGTTCAAAATCTTCTCAAGTACCTGGGATTCACTGTGAACTTAGTCAAATTTGACACCCACACAACAGATAACTTTTCTGGGTGCTCTTCTAAACACAACAAGCCAGATGGCATTCCTGACATCCGAAAAACAACTACAGCTGGCTTCAACTTTCAAAACCTTGGCGTCAGTAACTCGGCTAACTGCAAGGAAATTCCTGCAGGCTTTGGGTTACATGGCCTCCTGCATCCTTCTCATACCACATGCAAGACTACATATGAGAAAAATACAATGGTACCTAAAAAGTGTATGGTCCCAGCATTGCCACAGTCTAGACACACAGATTGCTGTCTTGCCTTGCCTACAAAAGGAATTCCATTGGTGGACCATGGCATGCCTTCACAACAAAGGGAAAGCCTTCAGTCTGCCTCCAGCCAGCCAAGTGTTAACCACGGATGCCTCAGATTACGCATGGGGAGCCCACTTGCAGTGTAAAGGTCTGCAAGGTTTTTGGACAGAGGATCAGAAACTCCTAAACATCAATTTAAAAGAGATGTTAGCTGTACAAAATGCCCTCTTGGCTTTCAGGGATCTTCTACAACCAGGACAACTACTGATACGGACAGACAACACCACAGTTATGTGGTACATAAATAAGCAAGGGGATTTCACACTCCTACCCCCTTTGCAGACTAGCCATGACTCTATGGAACACAGGTCTTGCTTGCAATGTGAATCTACAAGCTCAGTTCTTGCCAGGGAAACAAAATATTCTGGCAGACAGCCTGAGCAGGAACCTGTCAGACCCACACGAGTGGGTGCTAGACACCCAAATATTCAAGATGATTACAGAAGCCTGGGGCTACCCGGACATAGATCTATTTGCATCACCCCTCAACCACCAGTTACAGATTTTTTGCACAAGGCCATTTCACAAACTAGCATGGAAAGTGGATGCACTATCATTCAGTTGGAGAAACCTCTCGGGGTATGCCTTTCCGCCACTACCTCTTCTTCCACGGGTGTTATTAAAGATCAAGCAGGACAAGCCCAAGATGATGATTTTACTGGCCCCGAATTGGCCTCGTCAATTCTGGTACTCAACACTGATGAATCTATCCCAGGAGCCACCTTGGATTTTACCTCTGATCCCAAATCTTTTGTCCCAACACCAGGGCCAGGTTCTGCACTCTCATGTCAAAACTCGCAGCCTGGCGAATTCAGGGTCTATGATTAATCCTTTCCTTCCCAAACAGGTCATGGATGTCATCTTAGAAGCCAGACGGCCTAGCACTAGAAAATCTTATGCAGGTAAATGGAAGAGATTTTGCACCTGGATGCATGCTCAGGATTCGGATCCCCCTCATTCCTAATATCTCACTGATTTTACTTTACCTGACAGACATGCTTCATAACGGTTTATCCTTCTCCTCCATAAAAATACATGCCTCAGCTGTCTCTGCACATTACAATACAGATCCTCCAATCTTTTCACATCCACTTCTGAAACAATATCTCAGAGGAGCAAAGAATTTAAGGCCCCCTAGGACACCACCCATACCTGCCTGGGACCTCAACTATGTTCTGGAAAAACTCACTATGCCTCCTTTTGAGCCTGCTGCCACATCTGGTATTAAGTATTCATCATGGAAGACAGCTATCCTGCTGGCTTTGACTTCAGCTAGGAGAGTCTCCGAGTTACAAGCACTCATGGCTGTGGAGCCTTATATTATTTTTCACCAAGATAGGATGTCTTTAAGGACTAATCCTACTTTCATACCTAAAGTGGTTTCCAAAGTGGCTTTAAATCAAACTATTCACCTGCCAACTTTTTTCACTAATCCACAAAATAAGGGGGAAAGGATCTTGCATTTCTTGAGTCTACACAGACAACTTCGTTTTTACCTGGACAGAACCAAGGATATCAGGAAAACAGAGCAACTGTTTGTTTCTTATGCAACAAATTCCCAAGGCAAAGCTATTTCAAAACAGACCATTTCTAAATGGATTGCTCATGGAATCAGATTTTGTTACTCTCATCATGGAAAGCAAATCCCAGGAAAGATTAGGACTCACACTACCAGAGCTGCTGCTACTTCAGCTGCCTTTCTCAGGGGAGTACTTACCAAAGATATTTTGGAAGCTGCAACTTGGAGTTCAGTGCATACTTTCTCTAAGCACTATAATCTCCCTCTTTACTCTAAGTCTAGGGCAGGCTTTGCTTCTGCAGTCTTGCAGGGCCTTCTAGCCGCCCCTTCTACTCTATAACCACCACCCTTTATCTCAGCTTTGGGATTCAACCCTACAGTGATGACTGCAGCAGTGAAACACGATGAACATAGTACAGTTGTGTACACTTACCATAAATGTAGATGTTTGAGTGTCTTCACTGTTGCAGTCTGGGTTACCCTCCCTCCTGTCCCCTCTTATACTTTCATTAGTGTAGTTTCCTACTTCACCCTTCTTCTGAGGTGTATTTGCTTCAGGGTATGGGGTTTGTTGTATGTTACTTTTTTGTTTTACTATTGGCCTTCATTTTTGGGCACCTGACATCTGGGGCAAGAAAACCTGGAGAACATGGCGTCGGCTGGCAGCTTTGTACTCCTAGCGCTCTGACGTCAGGGAGAATGACTGAACAGCCGACGCCGGACCCAGACTTTGGGATTCTGGCCGACCGAGGACTGCCTGCCAGCAGGAAGAACCCTGCAGTGATGACTTCAACAGTGAAGACACTCTAACATCTACATTTATGGTAAGTGTACACAAATGTACTATTTCGTGACCCAGAGCTATATTCCTGTCCTTGAGCTAAGGATTAATGAGTGAGCCTCACCCCCCCACCCTGAAGGACCCATTTGCCACATGGGGAAAATGGTCCTCTGTATTTCTGCTAGGCATCCACAAAGCAAGGGAAGTTAATAATAGATACTTTTCCTTCCAGTCTTTTGTTTAAATTACAGTTGTTCCATACTTATAGAGTTCATGGAAGAAAGACCAGACTCTACCTTTTTACTCTGGTGATTGAGAAAGGTGAATTTTTTGGATCTCTGGTAGTGAGGGTGGGTGAGACTACCCTAGAACTATTTAGTTATTGATAGATTTAACTGTTTTTGGGACAGTCACAAGGCACTCTCAGCTGAAGTGCTGTTTATTTGCTGTTTTTGTGTTAACTTATTTTATAAATTATTTTGGGTCTGGAGCAAGTGTGCTTTGTGCTTGTCACTGTGTGTAATGTTTGAAAAAATAGTTCTTTTTTGGTACTTGCCTTTTACCAGCTATTGCTGCCATCGCTTACCATGTTTCATGCTCTCTTTTTCTACGTAAATGTGGAACAACTCCCCAGTTCCTCATTTCTAACTTCCTCCTGACACAAGAAGAAGAAAATTGCTAGATAGCCTTTGCCAGCTCAGAAGGCTCCTTTGCCTCTGCTGCAGATGGGTGACCTTGCAATGGGCATTTCAGGTTCCTCAGTCCACTCATCTTTTCCCTTGTTTTTTCTGACAGATAGTTGAATGCATCCTCTGCAGGTATAGGAGTACTACTCTTGTTGGTCTCTGAGGAAGGAGGGGGAATGCTTCTCTGTATGGCCTGACTAAGATGCCCATTTCCAAGGGTGATTTCCTGACATGAGATGGCTGCTTCAATGGATATTCCTTGTAAACAAAGCAGAAAGTTAAATGTTGTATGTTAACCTAGAGAGGGAAGACTTATTGGACTTAGTTTGGGCTGTTTACCCTTACAATTCTAGGTCTGTAGGTAAGAGAAGAATAAATTATTTTTATAAATTTTTTTTTTCCTGAAGATTCCCATTGTGATGAACATGAAATGAAATTTGAGGGAACAAACTGTATTACTTCTCAGGCAACTGATTCTGAGGAGAGTGTTACTTTTGATGTTCTTCGTGTTTCACTGTTGCAGTCATTACATTAGGGTAATCCTACTGGCAGGTTGCCCTCAGCTGGCCTGAATTCCAAAGTCTTGAATCCTGCGTCAGCTGCTATCACCCCTTCCCTGACATCAGGTCGTCAGGGGTATAAAAGAAGCAGCAGACGCCATTTTCTTCAGTCTTTCTTGCCGCACGGTGCCCGAAGCAGAAGCAGTTTGCAAGTGCCGGACGGCCGACTCCTGAGATTTTCGTGTTTGAGTTTCAGATCTGAAGTCTTCAATAAAGCTAAGTACCCTGTTGGGGAAACTTTTTTCTTGTTCTAGACCGATGTCAGAAAAAGTTAATAATTGTATTTCTTGTGGAAAGCAAATACCTCATAAGGATTTTCATTCTTAACTGTGTTCCTTGCCTAGGCCCTGATCACAACGTTACTGGTTGTCGGTTTTGTGCTAGATTTAACCAACGCACTATTAAGTGTCGGTATGATTTTGCTTTAAACTTTTTTGGAAGCTGGTTTAATTATCCTGAAATGTCGTCGGATAGCCATCTGACTACCGGAGTTTACAAAAAACGCAAAGAAAAACAACTGTGGCCCAAAACCATGACGGAGCTTCTCCTAAGCCAGTCGCCGGTAATCAGTGAGGAGCTTTTGCAGCCCCTGACGCCCGCTTCTTTAGAGTCGCAGCCCGCTACCGAATCCCATGTGGAGTCGGCCATGCCGCTGGATGCTCAAGGTATTGGAGCCTCGGACGCTAATCCCTCAAATGGGTCCGGAGCCGCTGAGCAGGTACTGGCTTCTAAGGGTGTATTCAGACCTAAACATCTTTACATTAAACCGACTTCAGCATCAAAGACAGACTAAAGCACCTTCTAAAGCAAGGAAACAAACTCGAGAGCCACGTGGACAGGCCTCTATGCCCAAAAAACATATGCTCAAAATGGCCGAAGACTTGATTACCTTGATCAGGGGTTCCCATCCCCCTCCTGATAAGAGGCCTAGGCAAGACGCTGCCTATGAATCTTCAGATCAGGTTTCTATTTCTTCTGATTCCTCTTCTGATCAGGAATATTCTCTTCCCCCCTTGAGGATTGTGATGCTGAAGAATCTATTCCTTCAGCATCTCCTCCTGAGGACTGTTCCTTTGGGGGAACCTTGCATACCATGAGGGAGCATTTCCATTGGAGAGCCAAGATTTTTCAGAATCTAAAAAGAGGCTCATGGATTTTCTTTTACTACCTCAGCACAGGCCTCTAGCTAATTCCACCTGTGTTAGACATTGTAGATGATGTGTTTTCAGAGTCTAGTCTGACCCCTGACTCCTTACCCCCAGCTCCTGTTAAGCCTGACAGATAGTACAGGGTTCCTGACTCGCACAAATTTCTTTTTAAAATCCCTGCTGCTGACTCGGAAACTATTTTGCAGGGTCCAAAGGGAGTAAAGGCTTCCACTGCAAAAAATCCAACTCCCTCTGACAGAGATTCAAGGGCACTGGATAGATGGGGAAAAAAGGTTTACACATCTGCAACTTTGGCTATAAGGACCTTAAACTGTCAATTTCATATGCTTAAGTATCAGCAACATGTCATGGGATTGCTTAAACAGAAAATGTTGTTAAATTCTGAATGTGCAGAAAACAAGGAAATGCAGGATTTATTGTATGCAGCAGAACAAGTTGGAAAACATACTTTGCAATGTGGTTTTGATTCTTTGGAGGCCTCCTGCAGGGCCGCAGTTACGGGTTCTGTAATTAGGAGGCATGCTTGGTTAAAGGAACTAAATCTGCCTGATCATGTTAAAGTTAAATTACTAGATGCTCCTTTACAGCATGATACTTTGTTTGGTGTTAAGGCAGAAGAGGTGTTAAAGAAAATGGAGGACAAAGCTAAATCTATGAAACTGTCAAAGAATTTTTACAAGTACAGCCACCTAGGTTTAGTAGACACTGGCCTACAAAAAATTGGTCCTTTCCTGTGTCAGACAGACCTCAAAGGGGCAGATCCAAATGCCCTAGGAGCAGATCCCAGGCGCAAGGTTCTTATAGGCCCAAGCAATGGGGTGCTTCCACCTCCAAAGCTGGAGAAGATTGATCACAAATATACAGAAAGCAGTCCCAATGACTTCCCCCTGCCTGTACCAAGCACTTATCTTCTGGCAGCACCCTTAGGGGGAAAATTAGCACTTTTTGCTCAAAATTGGCACACCATAACCCAGGACAAGTGGGTTCTAAACATAGTGTCACAAGGATACACGTTCCATTTCCATACTATGCCAAAGGCAAACTGCTGGCCAGATCTGCCAAAAAATCAATGGGCAGAGGCACAAAAACAAGTCTCATCCCTCATGGACATGGGGGCCATTCAACAAGTACCAGACCAAGAGCAGGGACAAGGATTTTACTCAAGACTGTTCTTGGTACCCAGAAAGGACAAGGCCTGGAGGCCTATACTGGACCTATCTATTCTGAACACTTTCCTGGATATTCCAAAATTGAAAATATTGACCTTGCAGCAGCTTCTGCCTATGCTGGGCAAGAATGCTTGGCTTGTGACTTTAGACCTAAAAGAGGCATACCTGCATGTTCCAATCAGACAATCATGCAGACGATACCAAAGATTCAAGGCTGGTTCAATGCATTATCAATTCTCTGCACTGCCCTTTGGCTTATCTACTGCGCCCAGGGTCTCTACAAAGTGCCTGGCACCAGTAATTGCATTTTGCACACAGAGGAATACAAATATATCCTTACTTGGACGACTGTCTCATTCAAGCAGAGAACAAGGACATTCTTCTTCAACATCTGGCGTTTGTGAAAAGACTTCTAACATGCCTAGGGTACACAGTCAACAAAAAGAAATCAAAACTAGTACCCTCACAAGAGATAACGTTCCTGGGTGCAAGCTTGAATACAACTGCCCAGATGGCTTATCACACGCCAGACAAACAAAGGCAACTGACTACTTATTTAAAAATGTTAGCAACAAAAGGCCCAGTTATCTGCAAGAAAAATTCTGCAGGCTTTGGGCTTCATGGCATCCTGCATCCTACTAATTCCATATGCAAGACTGCATATGAGGAAACTTCAATGGTACCTAAAAAGTGTTTGGACTCAACATTGCCACAGCCTGGAAACAGTCATTACTCTCATTCCCTGCCTGCAACAGGAGTTTCGATGGTGGGCAAAGGCTTGTCACCAGAACAAGGGACAGCCATTCACATTATCTCCAGCCAGGCAGACACTAACAACGGATGCATCAGATTATGCCTGGGGGAGCCCACATGGCAGGAAGAGGCATTCACGGCACATTGTCCTCAAACCAAATGCATCTTCATATCAATCAAAAAGATATGTTAGCCGTTCAAAATGCCCTGACAGCCTTCAAGGACCTACTTCATCCGGGACAACTACTGATAAAGACAGACAACACCCCGGTCATGTGGTATATAAGCAAGCAGGGGGGCACACATTCTTACCCCCCTTTGCAGACTAGCCATGACCTTGTGGGACACAGCTTTGACTTACCAAGTACATCTGCAGGCACAATTCCTGCCAGGAAAGGAAAATATTCTGGCAGACGAACTAAGCAGAAACCTCATGGATCCCCACGTGTGGAAGCTGGATCCACAAGTCTTCAGCATGATAACAAGGAAATGGGGATGCCCGAACATAGATCTATTTGCTTCCCCTCTCAATTACCAACTAAAAAGATTCTGCACGAGGAGTTATCACAGACAAGCATGGAAAGTGGCCGCCCTATCTTTCAGCTGGAAAAAACGATCAGTATATGCCTTTCCTCCACTGCCTTTCCTCCCCAAGGTGCTCTTAAAGGTCAGACAGGAGAAGCCAAAGATGATACTGATTGCCCCAGACTGGCCACGCCAGTACTGGTATCCAATACTAAGGATCTTATCTCTATACCCGGCTTGGGCCTTACCTCAAATACCTCGACTACTGTCCCAGCAAAACAATCAGATCATGCACAGTCAACTCAGGACATTAAACTTGGCAGCATGGCAGATAATGTAGTCCTACAAAAACACCTCTCAGTAAAGCTGTGATGGATGTCATTCTGGAAGCCAGAAGGCCTAGTATTAAAAAGTCTTATGCTGAAAAATGGGAGAGATTCTGGAATTGATACAGAGGTACCAAATATTCCTCAGATTTTGCAATACTTATCTGAGATGCTGGACAAAGGCCTATCTTTTTCATCAATTAAAATTCATGCCTCTGCCATTAGAGCCACCACTTTTTTCTCACCCTTTATTAAGGCAGTACCTCAGAGGAGCCAAAAATTTAAGGCCCCCATGAAAACTACCAATACCTGAATGGGACCTCAACTATGTCTTGGAAAAGCTCACCCTGCCTCCTTTTGAGCCAGCTGCTACAGCTGATATGAAGTTTTTATCTTGGAAAACCGCTCTGCTCTTAGCAATTACTTCTGCAAGACGAGTTTCAGAGCTACAGGCGCTCATGGTTGTGGAACCTTTCATCATTTTTCATCCGGACAGGGTCTCCCTGAGGACAAACCCAACATTTATGCCTAAAGTAGTGCCCAGTGTGGCTCTTAACCAAGTCATCCATCTGCCAACCTTTTACCCAAATCCACATAAGGGGGAGAGAATTCTGCATTCTTTGGACGTACACAGACAGCTTAGATTTTTCTTGGACAGAATCAAAGCTTTCAGGAAGACAGAGTAATTACTAGTGGCATATGCTGCAGGATCAGGATCACAAGGGAAACCTATCTCAAAGCTGACTATTTCTAAGTGGTTAGGCCACTGCATTCGTTTCTGCTACTTACACCATGGCAAGCCAGTGCCTAAAGGGCATTAGGCCTCATTCCACCAGAGCTGCAACCACCTCAGCAGCCTTTCTCAGGGGAGTACCAACCAGAGACATTTTAGAGACGGCTACTTGGAGTTCAGTGCACACCTTTACAAAGCATTATCATCTGCCACTCTACTCTAAATCCAGGGCAGGCTTTGCCACTGCAGTTCTGCAGGGCCTCATAGCCGCTCCTACTGCTGTCTAGTTCCAGCCTCCCAGCCATAGCTTTGGGACTCTACCCAAATGTAATGATTGCAACAGTGAAACACGAAGAACATAGTACAGTTGTGTGCACTTACCATAAATGTATATGTTAGAGTGTATTCACTGTTGCAGTCCAAGTTACCCACCCGCCTTCCCCCTTTTTTCTTTTGGATCTTATCCTTCCTTCTCTGATTTATACTACCTATGTGGTGTATTTGCTTATAGATGAAGGTAAAAATTATATTGTTGTATTTCTGAATATATATAAAGTTTTGCTACCCTTTTTGGGGGCACCTGACGTCTGGGGCAAGAAAAACTGAAGAAAATGGCGTTGGTTGCTTCTTATACCCCTGACGACCTGACGTCAGGGAAGGGGCGACAGCAGCCGACACAGGACCCAAGACTTTGGAATTCAGGCTGGCTGAGGACAACCTGCCAGCAGGATTACCCTAATGTAATGACTGCAACAGTGAATACACTCGAACATCTACATTTATGGTAAGTGTACACAACTGTACTATTTCCCCTATGAAGAATTTGCTTTCTCTGAAACCATATCTAAAATGAATCAATATTTTCACTGGGAACAAAATTACATTCATATTTTTTTTAATAATTATTACTGGAATTTCCTCAATCTACTGCTGTTGCTTCTTTTCTACCAGGTTTCTTGGATGTCTTTATTACAGCCTGCAGCTGTTAAGAAGGCTGACAGAATGTATAATGTTCCTCAGTCTAACAAATACTTATTTTCTATTCCTGGATCTGACCCTGTAGTAATCTCCTTGTCAAATCCTTCTGCAGCTAATTATTTAGTAAATGCTAATGGTATTCTGCTGCTGCTCATAATATCAGAATTCTTAATTGTCAGTTCACACATTAAAGTTTTTTCTTGCTTTTGAGAATGAAAGACATAACTGCTACTTTTCCTTCATTGAAAGATGAATTTTCTCTAAATGCTCTTATTGCTTTTCTCAAGTAACCAAACATTCTTTGAAGAGTTCTTATAACTCAGCCGATGCCTGTTTCCGAGCAGTAGCTAGGAAAAGGTTTGCATGGTTACATTTTCAAAGTTTCACTGAATATGTAAAAGCTTGAGCTCCCCCCTTGATGGAGAGGTTGTATATGGGCCATGTTAAGATCCTGAAATATATGATGGAGGACACTTGATTGAATGGATTACTCTGATTTTCAGCCTTCCTTCTCCAAGTTTAAGTTTTATTTCTAATTCCCGATCCTTTTATCAAAAGCAAAATAAACGGCACTAGCAAACTGCAGGAAAACATAAAATAAAATGGCAAGAGGGCTCTTTTAAAGGGGGGAAAATATCTCGGAAATAGGAACATTCCAACAAGTTCATAAGTGGCTACTAGGCTATTAGCCAGAAATCTGTTTTAAGCCTAGATTAGCCTACCCCAAATTTACCAAAATGTTGACCTGTCAATACCTCAAGGAATTTTTATGGTTACAATATGATTGTACATACTAAGCATTCACAGGCTGCCCTTGTCCATTAGGGACATAAATGCCAAACTATGGGTAGGTTTGTGATTTTCTATTAGCCCAAGTTGCATTTAAATATGGTTAAGGATGACCTCTACTTGATATGGATGGGAAGCCTGTTCCAGAGAAAGAGTAACCTTTGAGACTCATACCTGTTCCTCCATGTCGTGTTTCTGTCTCAGATGAGGTTTAGACCCTTAGAACAGGTATTTCTTATGTTTGAACAGCAAAAAAAGTATTCCACTGTGGAAAGGTCCTATGAACAACAAAACACAAAGCAGCAAAAGTATCCTTCCAAAAGGACCAGCCACGACAGCAAAAGTGAAAAATAAAAAGTTCTTTAATTCATCTGGTGAGAGCTTTCATGACGAACTGAGCATTTCTTCAGACCAATAAAAACAACAATAGTTAAAACCCTTGTATATCCATACAACAAAGATAGGGCACATCACATGACTAACAGGTGTTAACTTTATTTAAATAAATTACGAGCTTTAAGGAATGGTTTTAAAGGGACTCTGCCATTTAACCCTGGATGTCTGTCAGCCTGAAATCTAATTATCCATTCTGTTTCTCGTTGTTCAGTCATGTTCTTGATATCTCCAAGATGTTTACTAAAATTTAAATACTCCAATACCCTGAATTTATACATAAGTGAATCCCCTTCATCTTGTGTATGTTTAGCCAGAGCATTCCTTAAATCCTTCTTCCTTATTGCTAAAATATGCTCTCTAATCCTTTTCTTTAACATCCTGTTTTATTTTCCTGTATAAAAATATGAACAGGCTTTACGGCATGCTAAGTAAACTACATTCGAAGTAGAACAATCTGCTCTGGCCTTAAATCAAACACATGATTAGTCGTAGGATGTCTACAAGACGCATTCTTGTCTATGAATGGGCAAAAATTGCATTTGCCACATGGCACTGTCCCCTTATGTCCCTGTTGTCTTGCATTATGTCCATTTCCATAGTATAACAATCTCTTTAGTGATTTCATGTTTTTGAAAATAAAATGTGGATGTTCTGCTACAATACTACCAATTTTAGATCCGATAACAGGACAGGCCAATTCTTCTTAATTATATTACAGAAAACATCTACATTATTGGTATAATGCATCACAAAATTTACCCTTGGGGGTATTCACTGCTTCTGTCGAATTCCAGATTACCAGAAACATAATCATTGTTGGAAAAATAGTTGTGCTGGTCCCCCTATAAGTACTTTCACATCTCTGACCATATTCTTTATTTCCAATTTCTTATATTCCCTGTCTTTAAACTCTTGCGCTAAAACATTTAAATTTGATTCAGACATGCTATCTTTACTATTTAGTCTGGACATCCTTATGCCCTGACCTTTTAACACATTCTTAAAAATCCTCGAAGGATGCATGCCATCTCTTCTCGTGTTGGTATGACAGGCTTTCTTATATAATCTGGTACTAATAGTATTATCTTCCATTCTGTATACTTCTACATCTAGAAAATCCATCACAAACCTAGAACTCTTGAAGGTAAATCGTAAAAAAGTTGTGCTATGTAAATCAATAAACCTTGGGATGTCTTCTTCCTGCCCTGTCCATAACAAGAAGATCTCATCCACAAATTTCTTGAAAAACTTTGTATATTGGGAGTATAATATTGCCTTTTAGAACATAAGTATCCTCCCAATGGGACATTGCTAAATTCACCTAACTATTCGCGCAGGGTGTGCCCATGGCAACACCCTGCCAATAATAAATCCCATCAAACAAGAACACATTATTTCCTAGGATCAAATTAATTAGGCAGCAAATCAAATCTATCTTCGTGTCACTAAAATTGCTTTGCTTCCTTAAAAGAATCCCCCGAGTTTCTCAAGGTAAAAAAAGAGAGGTAACCCTCCAGAAGATCTCCTTTATTCCTTTGATTCAGATGAGGGCTTTGACCTTGAGGAATCCAACCTTTTGAAGTGGGTGCTTCCATGGTCGTCTCTGGGGATTCAGACTCTGAGGAGAATCTTGCATTGGCCTTCCCTTCTGAGGATATTTCCTTTGAGGAAACTCTTCACACCTTGAGGAAACCCTTCAAGTGGAAAGCACAAGACTACCAACAATCTAAGAAAACAATTAAGGAATTTCTTAACCTCCCTGAACACAAACTCCTTGACATTCCTCCTGTCTTAGTGGTGATAGATACATTCCAGGACTCCTGCTTAAAACCATTCCAGGACTCCTGCTTAAAACCAGACTCCCTGGCTCCTGCCACTAGAAAGCCAGACAAGTTTAATAGGGTTTTGGATTCACACAAATGCAAAAACCTTGTGGCCAACCCTGATTTTATGACCCCAGGCCTTAACAGAGCCAAAGCTAGCTTGTCCAAAATCACCTTGCCTACTGACAAGGAAAGTAGAGCCTTGGATAGATTTTTAAAAAAAAAGTTTACACATCTGCTATCTCTAAGAAATTATTCCTGCTCTCAAGTAGCCAAACGCTCCCTGTACTGTGGCTACATTGCTATGGAAACTTCCAGTAGGGCTGCAACTACAGGTACTGTCATAAGACATGCCTGGCCGAGAGAGTAGTCCCGTCCCTCCCAGACCATGTCAAATCCAGCTTCCTAGATGCCCCTTTGGATAAAGAATTTTTCTTTGGTCCCAAGGCTGAAGCTGTACACAAGAAAATGGAAGACTAGGCCAAATCCATGCAGACTGCTAAGGACTTCAAGTCCATCCTCCTCGCTTCAGCAGAAACTACCCCACCAAGTATGGGTCCTTTCTTTCCTACCCAAAGTCTAGGTAAGAAAGCCCTGTAGGAAAATGAGCCAAAGACGGCACCAATGGCCTAAACAATGGCATTCAGACCCCATTAGGCAAGGGTGCTCACACCACACCCACAGACCTCCTAGCACAGAGAAAAAATGACTCAGCCATGGTACTCCCTATCCTCATTCCTGCCCCCCCCCCCCCAATCCCCTATTTGGATAATTGCCTCATCAAGGCAACAAACCCAGAAAAACTTGAATCTGACCTACTTTTCATCAAAAACCTTTTAACCTCCATGGGGTTCACCATCCATGCGCAGAAATCTGATAAACCCCAAATCCGGGATTGTGTTCCTGGGGGCCCTACAGGATTCAGCCCTCCAGAAGGTGTCTCTACTTCCAGACAGTTTCTTTCCTGATCCTATACTTCAAACAAGTAATGGTCAGTAATTACCTCAAAGCCAGGTAATATCTGAGGACCCTGAGTTACATGGCCTCTTGCATCCTCATGATTCCCCTGGCCAGATTACATATGAGGAAATTTCAGTGATACTTCAAAATTGTGTGGTCCCAGCATTCACAGCATCTCACAGCAAAGATGAAGCTGATCCCTTGTCTCTGGAAGGAATTCACCTGGTGGGCTCAGGCATGCTCCCTCCATCCGGGTCTCCTTTTAGAATTAGCAGGAAAATCTGATGCATCAGAAATTGCTTGGGGAGCCCCTTTCAGCTGCCTCCAGACTCAAAGAAAATTGGACTCCAAGTTCAGATGCAAACACAAAAATCTAAAAGAACTTATGGCAGTCCAAAAAGGCCAGAATAGCTTTCCAAAGGAATGGAAGCCCAGGTGTACTAGTAGTGAAGACAGCACCATGGTTATGTGGTACATAAACAGGGAGGGGTTACTTTAATCCGCTTTGCCACCTAGCAATGAAAGCTTGGGAAGCAGCTCACTCCCTCGGGTTGCACCTTATGGCACAGTGCTTGCTGGGTGTATACAAGTAGCAAATCATCTCAGAAAAAGCCTGTCAGACCCCACAAGTTTTAAATGAATCGGGGAAACATTTCTCAGCATAGCCAAAAAATGTGGTGTGCCGTTGATGGACCTTTGTGCCACCAAAGAGAATGCTCACCTGAGAAAGCTTTGCTCCACGGGCAAAATGAAGTTAGCCTGGAGGACAGATGCTTTCCCTTTCATTTGGACAGGCCTTTTCCTCTGTGTTTTCCCTCTAATACCATTGCTCCCTAGGGCATTTGTAAAGATAAAAGAAGAGGGGCCAAGGGTAATATTAATAGCCACAGACTGGGCAGACAGCACTGGTAGCCTCTGCTAATCAGCCTGACCAGCCCAGAACTATGGCAGCTGCCACAGAGAATGGACCTATTAACACATACAGGGCAAGACTGTACACTCAAACCTGCAGACACTCAAATTGTCAGCATAGATGATAAGTTAATTTCATGGAAGGAATCTCTCCTTGGTAAGCAGGTGTTGGATATTCTAAAAGAGGCCAGGAGACCTATCACAAGGAAATCTTAATCTGCCAAATGGAAAAGATTCACCCTTTGGTGCAGACAAAAAGCACAAAACCCTCATTCTCTTTTATTTGGCCAGCCTTAAGGGTGCTCTTACTCCTCCATAAAAATCCATGCTTCAGTTATCTCCGCCTACCTGCCTTCTCAGCCTCCTCTTTTCACACTCACTTTTGAAACAGTTTGAGAGGGGTTGTTAACCTCCTAGAAAGTCTCCAATTCCACCCTGAGACATCAATTTTGTGTTGGAGAAACTCTGTTCCACCCTTTGAACCAGCTGCTTCTAGTGAGTTAAAATTCTGAAGACTATCCTTACTAGACAACATCTCAGCCAGAAGAGTTTGAGCTTCAGGTGTGTGTGTGTGTGTGTGTGTGTGTGTGTGTGTGTGTGTGTGTGTGTGTGTGTGTGTGTGTGTGTGTGTGTGTGTGTGTGTGTGTGTGTGTGTGTGTGTGTGTGTGTGTGTGTGTACCTTCATCTTCCACTCAGTCTCTCACTCGAAACTACCCCTTCCTTTATGCCCAAGGTGGTAACAGATGCCTGATTGAATCGATCAATACATTTGACTACCTTCTTTCCCATCCCCCAGAACAAAGGGGAAAAGGGATCCTTCATTCTTTGGATGTACATGGGCAACTGCGATCAGGAAATCAGACCAACTGTAGTGCTTGCCAGTAGCTCTGAGGGGAAATCAGTCTCCAAGCAAACCGTCTTCCACCTCATCTTCTTACAGCTATCATGGTAAGCAACCCCCTGATGCTGTAAGGACGCATTCCACCAGGGCTACAGCTACCTGTACTGCATTTCTTCAAGGGGTGCCCACTAGGGACATTTTAGAGGCAGCACCTTGGTCTTCAGTGCCTACCTTGAGCAAACATTACTATATTTCTGCCTTCTTCAAGTCTAGGGCAGAATTTGCCACTGGCATCTTGCAGGGCATCCTTGCCTCTCCTTAAATCATCCCACAAGTTAGGACTGCAGCAGTGAAAGTCTAACTTGGTACAGTTATGTATAGTTACCATAAATGTAGATGTTTGAGTGTATTCACTGTTGCAGTATACTTTCCCCTCCCTTCTTTCCCTCTAGCCAGCTGTCTAGGCTGAGACGTTTTCCTTCTCAGTCAGGTTAGCCATCTTTTCTTCTCCTTCCTGAATTACAGGGTCCCAAAACCTTGACCTCATGGACAATCTAGGACACTCCTACGTTTAGGGGCAAGTAAAGTACTGAGATCGTAGTGCCAGCTGACTACTCTTATAGCCAAGCTTAGTGACATCTGATAGGGTGTCTGCCAGACTCCAAAGAGAGGGAAACTATTCTCTGGTAGTCAGGCCAGCCAAGGGCTTCCATGGTGGGAAATCCCAGAAGTTAAGACTGCAATGATGAATACACTTGAACATCCATATTTATGGTAAGTATACACAAGTTTATAGGAGAGAAGGTTTCACTTTTGTCAAGCAAGCTGTTTTCAAGTTGATTGTCAACAGCCTCAACAATGGATGAATGGTTAAATGGATAGATAGCGAGGTAAGTAAAACATTATCTTTTGGCATCGGGTAGCTCACCTTCACTGGAAAACTTTGCATTCAGAGACCACTCCCCTAGAGTTGTTGTTTGTAGTGCTTGATTCAAGGAGATCTCCGTTGTAGACACTTGTGCTGTAGCTACTTGTTTCTTTCCACACCTTCACACAGAGCCACAATTCTGGAAAATTTGATTTCTTTGATACGTATCTATTTATGGAGTGTGCCAGACTGCTATTGAGCCTACCTTCTTTTTTCTGCTTGTGGCTGTTTCCAACCTAAGACCCTTGTTTGCTTGTTGAACATTGTCACCTATTTGTTTTTTTGTTTTTTTTTTGCTTAGAGTGCTCAGTTAATTTTGTGGAAGTTGAAGTATCAAGCTCAGAGATGGGCATGCTTTTGTGGTGCATTGTATAGTGACACACCATGCATCAACAGAGTTCAGGTGCCTCTGATGCTGGAAATCAGAAGAAAACTCTAGTGGTGTTCCCACTGCAGATCATCTGATATGGTAAGAACTTGCCTGTTATGTTGGCATGTAGAAAATGCCTGCATTTTTGCAGTGTAGACTGACATCTAAACATATGATGTCCACTTAGGCAGTTTTCCATTTAAAAATTAACATTTAGAAAAAGTGTGTCTGGTTGCATGTAATCTGTGGTTATAGCCTGCTTTGAGCAAAATCAAAGCATGATCTTAACTCTTGTAATAGTCTGCTGTATTCTCCAAGATGATGGTGTTTTTCATAAAGAGATGCATATAAGTTTTGGCAGTGGTTTGGTGTGCTGGATGAGTAGTGTAAAGCGTTTCACAGAGGCTTAATGTTGAGCTCTGTTATTGCTTTTCTGGGGTGGTAGCAAACTCAAAATGGTTGTTGGACTCTTGGAATGAATGGCACAAATCAAGGCTTTTATGAAAGCTAGTCAAGGGGATACTGTTGCTTGAATACATTCCTCGAGGTGTCCATGTACAAGCAGGGTAACTGTTTTCAGCTCTTTCTGTGTAAGATTTCATTGTTTAAGCATATTCTGTATTGAAGTAGATGCTTATTTTCCTCCTATTTGTTCAGGCTAAAGTAAACTCCAAGAAATTATCTGCTTCCACAAAGAAAACTAAAGTATTGTTGGAAACAAGTGTGAATGCTCCTAAGAGGTAAGATTGCAATGTCCACTCTGAATTAAAAATACTTTGACAAGCTTTCAAAAGCACTTGAAGCAAGTTGCAGTAATGCGTGCCATTTATGAAGTTAGTCACAATGATATTCTTGTTTGAAAATATTGCACAGTGGTGATTAATTTTAAGTCTCAGGCCTTTTGATGTTTGTCTCATAATTCACTGTAGCAGTATTTTAACTTCTGCCATAGAAGGTTTGATTGCCAGCCCAGCTTCCTTAGCTTTTCACCCTTCTTCCCTCTTGATTGGACAGGTGCCCCCCTTAATGGATGTCAGTGGTAAGGTTGCCACCTTTTCAAATGGCCAAAGTGGGACATTTTTGGGACACGCATCAGATTTTACAGGCCGACACATACCCACGGTCAGTACAAAGGATAGAACTTTACTTTTTTGCCTAAATGAAAGCTTATTCTTGTAGCAGTTTAGTTGCTTATTCTGGTTCTTGTAACATTTAGGTATTTTGCATACAGAAATAACTATTTTATGCAACTATTACATGAAATATGGGACATAATTATGTCCTACAATCTCAGGACATTTGCCATTTTTAATATTTTTGGTCAGGACACAACTGCCCAAAAAGAGACTGTCCCTCGCAAAGTGGGACAGGTGGTAACCCTAGTCAGTGGTGTGAAAGAGGTTTCTACATGCACCCTGTTCTGAATTCCACTAGAACCTCAGGTGCCTGGAGGAGATGGCAAGGCTCGATGGGAGTAAGTGGTGCTGCCAGCTTACCAATCCTAGGGGAGGGAGGTGTCTCTGGCTTATCATATGGATGACCTCTATCAGGACCATGAAGCTCACGTATTTCCAGCCATGGCTGCCTTGTGCAAGTCGCACAGTGAGCAGAGGGGAAGTCAGCGTCTGAAGACGCATTTCCCAACAGCTATAGTGGAGCTCAAAAGGGAAGCTGTTGCAGGAGGTTGCAATGCCATTAGGACGGTATGCCACTCTTCAGGACCAGAAAGCTGTCCTACTCCCTATCATCGGACTCTCCTTAAAGGATGTGCTTTTGGATGTTTCCTGGAGAGAAGCAAATTGGATGTAGGGCTCTCACCTCACCCAAGAATTCCAAGCTGCTGCTTAATTAGAACAAATTAACCAGATGGATACATGTATAAGAGCCCCCTTGGAGCATGGAGGAGGGAGGAGGAGCTTTTTGCAATGTGCTGGAGTCCTTTAAAGCTGCCTGCCTTCAGAATTCAGATAAATAGCCTGCTGGGGAAAATCTCTTTATTTTTGCTATTTTTATGCTAGCCTGTTTTAGCCTATTTTAGCTTTTGTGCATTAGGACTAAATATCAGATTCTGAAGTAGTTAATAATTGTAGTGTTTCTTTAAACAGTAGACGTGTATTTTGTCTAGTGTCTTAGTATGATGCACTTAATAGTCCTCATTATGTTATGTTTAACTAGAAGGTAGTAGAGTGCAGAGAGACGTCTCTCTGGGAATACTTGGTTCAGACATCTTGTCTCAGACTGATATCAGCTGGATTACCACTGACATCCCACCAAAAAAATAGTACTCTGAAAAGCACCCAGTAGAGGAGAAATGACAGTCCAGAGTCAGAAAGCATTGGATTTCATTGGGCAGCTTTGCAGTCCCTGAATTTAGTCTGTTAAAGCTGAATCCATCCTGATGTCTGTTGGTCCAGGTACTTCTCTTGTAGGCCTCTGGTTCAGATGTCCCAGAACAAAGTTAGTATTGGTGAGGGCAGCACCCCCTCTTGGTTAGTCTGTGAGAATGTCAGCTGTCCTCAGATCAAGGTGACCAGAGTCCTCTAAGGTTGTCTCCAACCTCAAACCTAGGAATTACAATCCACATCAAAGTGGACTAGCCCACTTTCCCTTCCCCATCTCAAGCTTCTTCACAGAAATGTTCAGGAATCAGACTGTCTCTAAAGAAGAATTAGTACCATCTTTTCAGAAAAGTCCTTTACCCTAACCCCACCCCCCACCCAAGAATTCTGAAATCTCTGATTCAGAGGGATCTGACCTGGCCTGTGTAGAACAAATCTCCTGACACAGAAGATATTCTATCCGCTGCATCTCCCCCAAATGAATTCTTAGTTGGGGAACACCATCACAGAGTGAGGGAGAGCTTCCTATGTGAGGCTGTGGGTGCAGGGAGCTTCTGAACCTGCCTCCAACCCTAAGTCTTCAGCTATTTGTTCAATCATGGAGGCCCTAGAATATGCCTTTGATAATGTATCCCTTGAGGTGGATTCCTTACCCTCTTCTCTTGGGAAACCTGACAACTTTCATACTGGTTCACTGAAACCTTCTGTACCTGTATAAAAATCCTTTAGTGGCTTCATGGATTCCAGCAAGGAAACTACTGTGGTTCCTACCACTAATGCACTTCCAAATGACAAGGAGGGGCAGATACTTGACAGATTGGTGAAGCAAATCTGTGTGTGCTGCTCTACCTTCAAGACCCTTATCTGCCACAATTGCATGCTGAAGTAGCAGGAGTCTGTCCAGACAAGTTAAATGAGACAACTGAAGGGCTAGAAGGCAAGGATCTGAAAGAGAAAGTGCTGGGTTTTTGTGGCCTCAGTGCCCAGGTTGCTAGGTACTATATCAAACAGCTTTTTCATTCCTCATATGCTGGATGTAATACAAACTACCCCACAAGGAGCTGGCCAACCCAGCCAGAACAAAAAGGTGGAAGCATCTAAGGGGTAGGTAAAGCTTTTAGAAGAAATGGTAAACCAGACGTTAAAGGGAAGCTCGGAGGTCCTCCGTGCCAAGATCCAAGGAGGAATCTGTTTCAACTTATCAAAAGTCATCCTTCCTCCAGAGAGGTTTTCGTGTTTCACTGTTGCAGTCATCACATTTGGGTTATCTTCTTGCAGTAGCCCTCAGTCAGCCTGATTATCAAAGTCTTGGGTCCTGCGTCGGTTGCTGTTTCATCTTCCATGACGTCAGGTAGTCAGGGGTATAAAGCATGCAGCCGACACCATTACATCAGTCTTTCTTGCCGTGCGGTGCCCGAAGCAGAAGCAGTTCACAAGTGCCGGTCGGCCGACTCTTGAAATTTTTGTTTTCGAGTTTCAGAACCGAAGTCTTCAACTAAAGCTAAGTACCCCGCTGGGGAAACTTTTTCTTGCTCTAAACCAATGTCAGTAAAAGTGAATAATTGTTTTTCTTGTGGAAAGCAAATACCTCACAAAGATTTTCATTTGTACTGTATTCCTTGCCTAGGCCCTGACCACGACATACCTCACTGTCAGTGTTGTGCCTTATTTAAGCAACAAACTATTCGTCGTCGGTATATTTACACTTCTAAATATTTTGGTACTGTGTTCAATTATCCTGCAATGTCTTCGGTAAGCCATCCGACTACCGACTTTCTGAAAAAACGCAAAGATAAAGACGGAGACAGGCTGCCTAGCTCCAAAGTTGCGGACAATGCGTCTCCTACGCCAGTCGCCAGTTCGCCGGTACTCAGCGAGTCGCTTTCGCAGCCCCTGATACCCGCTACTTCAGATTCGCAGGCCTCTACTGAGACCCATTCAGAGTCCGGTATGCTACGAAATGCTTCAACTGTGCAACTTGCAGATGTCTCTACTTTGGATAGACCCAGAGCAGCTGTGCAGGCACTGGCTTCTGAGGGTGTATTCAGGCCTATTGACTTGCATATTAAACCAACACCATCTTTTCCTTCAAGGCTTAAAACTCAAACTGTGCCTAGAAAACCGACACCCAGACTGCATGGTCAGGCCTCTATGCCTAAAAACAGATAATAAGAATGGCTTGAACACCTTATTACTTTAATCTGGGGAAGACAACCTTCTCCCTCGAAGAGACCTAGGACTGAATTTGCTATTGATACTTCTGACCAGGATTCTGAATTTTCTGTTTCCTCTGATGACCAGGATTTACCTTTGTCTACCTATGAGGATTCTGATGCAGAGGATGCCACCCCCCCCCCCCCCCCCCAAGAGGATTTCTCTTTTGGTGAAACCCTGCATACTCTTAGGGAGCATTTTCGATGGGAAAGCCAGGATTACTCTGATTCTAAAAAGAGGCTTAGGGTTTTCTTACTCCTGCCCCAGTACAGGCCTTTAGCTATCCCTCTTGTACTAGACAATGTTGATGATGCCTTTTCTGAATCTAGATTGGCCCCTGACTCTTTAATTCCTGTTCCCAGAAAAACCTGATAGATATTACAGGGTTCCTGACTCTCACAAGTTCCTTTTTAAAAATCCTACTGTGGATCCAGAGATCATTTCACAGGAACCCAAGGGCATCAAGGCTACTACTGCCAAAAATCCTACCCCCTCTGATAGAGACTTCAGGGCGCTAGATAGATGGGGTAATAAAGGATACACTTTTGCAACCTTGGCCATTAGGGCCTTAAACTGCCAGTTTCATATCTTAGTGTCAGCAGCGTATCACTGGATTGCTTAAACAGAAAATGATGATTCCTGACTGTGCTGAAAATAGAGTTACAGGATTTAATGCATTATGCTGAACAAGTGGGAAAGCATACCTGGCAATGTGGTTTTGATTCATTAGAGGCATCTTGCAGGGCTGCTGTCACTGGGTCTGTACATAGAAGGCATGTTTGGCTTAAGGAGTAATCTTTGCCAGATCATGTTAAAGCTAAATTGCTCAATGCTCCCTTAAATCAGGACCGCCTGTTTGGCAACAAAGCAGAAGTAATACTTAAAAAGATGGAGGAAAAAGCTAAATCTATGCAAACTGTTAAAGATTTCCTACAAGTACAACCTCCAAGATTTAGTAGGCATTGGCCCTCTAAGAATTGGTCTTTTCCTGCCTCTTCCCGGCCTTCTCAGTCCAAACCCAGAACTAGCAGAGCACCCAGGCTTCAGTCCCAGGGTACAAACAGGACTAAAGAGTGGGGGGCTCCCACTTCCAAATCAGGGAGTAGCAAGACTCCCCCCTATGGTAAACTGTCTCAATGACTTTAAAACTTCCAAGCACTTCTCAACTTGACTGCTCCTTTAGGGGGAAAGATTGCTGTGCAGGCAAAAAACTGGGAACTCATTACCCAGGACAAATGGGTGTTAAATATAGTTTCCCAAGGATACATATTTCACTTCCACACATTACCAACCCCAAACGGTTGGCCAGATCTACCCCCAAATCAGTGGACAAAGGCTCAAAAGCAAGTACTCTCTCTCTCAAGCATAAAGGCTATTCAAACTGTACCAGAAGAGGAAAAGGGACAAGGTTACTACTCAAGACTTTTCCTGGTACCCAGAAAAAAAAACTATCCTGGACCTCTCCATATTAAACACCTTTCTGGTGATTCCAAAATTCAAGATGCTAACTCTTCACCAGTTACTTTTTATGCTAAGCAAGGATGCCGGATTGGCAACACTGGAAAAAGAATCCTACCTGCACATCCCAATCAGGGAATCTTGCAGAAGATACCTACGCTTCAAAGCAGGCTACATGCCATATCAGTTCTCTGCACTGCCCTTTGGCTTATCTACTGCGCCCAGGGTATTCACAAAGTGCCTAGCTCCAGTCATTGCATTTTGCAGGCAAATAAATATTCAAATATACCCATACCTGGATGATTGTCTAATTCCGGCAGAAAGCCAGGACATACTTTTGAATCATCTGGCATTTGTACAAAAGGTGCTAACTTGTCGGGTACACCATAAACGAAAATAAATCACATAATCTTTTTTTCCCTATATCAGAGCCGTCTTGCTCCCTACACCTATCGATCTGCTTTAGTGGATGTTCGTGTTTCACTGTTGCAGTCATTACACTTGGGTTATCCTGCTGGCAGGCTACCAGCAGTTGGCCTGAATTCCAAAGTCCTGGTCCGGCGTCGGTCGCTGTCGCCTCTTCCCTGACGTCAGTGCGCCAGGGGTATATAAGATGCAGTCGACACCATTTTCTTCAGTCTTTCTTGCCGCGCGGTGCCTGAAGCAAAAGCAGTTCGCAAGTGCCGGTCGGCCGACTCCTGAGATTTTCGAAATTGAATTTCAGATCCGAAGTCTTCAATAAAGCTAAGTACCCCGTTGGGGAAACTTTTTCTTGCTCCAGTCCAATGTCAGTAAAAGTTCTTGTATTTCTTGTGGGAAGCAAATACCTCATAAGGATTTTCATTTTTACTGTATTCCTTGGCTAGACCCCAACGACGACGTTGCTAGTTGTCTGTTTTGTGCTAGATTTAACCAACGCACTATTAAGCGTCTGTTTGATTTTGCTTTGGATTACTTTGGCCGAAGGTTTAACTATATAATGCCGTCGGAACAACCGACGACCGGAATTCATAAAAAGCGCAAGGATAAAGAAAAGGACAGGCATCTGAGGTCCAAAACCGACAATGTAGCCTCTTCTAGGCCAGTCACCGGTTCTCAGTGAGGTGCTTTCGCAGTCCCAGGCACCTGCTACCTCAGAGCCACAGGCTGCCTCCGACTCCCACGTGGAGACAGCTAGGCCTCTGGAAACTCAAGGTATTGGGCCTACGAAAACTATTTCCTCAGATGGGTCCGGAGCCGGCATCGGCTTCTGAGGGTGTTTTCAGACCTACACAGCTTACTATCAAGACCACTTCAGCAGCCAAGGCAAAGTCTAAAACACCTTTAAAGACAAAGAAACAAGTACAGCATTCTCCTGGACAGTCATCCATGCCTAAAAAACAGATGCTTAAAATGGCCGAGGATCTAATTACTTTGATCAGGGGTTCCCATCCCACTCCTGATAAAAGGCCTAGGCAAGACACTGACTGATTCCTCTGACCAGGTTTCTATTTCATCTGATTCCTCTTCAGAACAGGGATTTTCTTTTCCTCCCTATGAGGACTCTGATGCTGAAGAATCTATCCCTTTAGCCTCTTCTCCTGAGGACTACTCTTTTGGGGAAACCCTGCACACCATGAGGGAGCATTTCCACTGGGAGAACCAAGATTATTCAGAATCCAAGAAAAGGCTCAGAGACTTTCTTTTATTGCCTCAACACAGACCGCTTGCTATTCCTCTTGTGCTAGAAATTGTAGATGATGTATTTTCTGAGTCCAGTCTGTCTCCTGTTTCTTTACCCCCTGCACCAGTTAAGCCAGATAGGTACTACAGGGTTCCAGATTCACATAAATTTCTTTATAAAAACCCTGCTGCTGACCCAGAAACTATATCTCAGGGTCCCAAAGGGGTCGAGGCTTCCACTGCAAAAAAAAACTATTCCCTCTGATAGGGATTTTAGAGCACTGGACAGATGGGGGGGGGGGAGTTTACACCATTGCTATTTTAGCTGTAAGGGCTTTAAACTGCCAGTTTCACATGCTTAAATATCAGCAATACCCAATGTCTGCTAAAGCAGAAAATGCTGACAAACTCTGAATGTCCTGAAAACAAGGAAATGCAGGATTTATTGCATGCAGCTGAACAAGTGGGAAAGCATACTTTGCAAAGTGGTTTTCATTCACTAGAGGCTTCTTGCAGGCCTGCAGTTACAGGCTCCGTCATTCGAAGACATGCTTGGTTAAAGGAACAGCGTCTGCCTGATCATGTTAAAGCAAAATTATTGGATGCTCCATTACAGCATGATACTTTGTTTGGTGTTAAGGCAGAAGAGGTGTTAAAGAAAATGGAGGATAAAGCGAAATCAATGCAAACAGTAAAGGATTTCTTATAGGTTCCGCCACCCAGATTTAGCAAGAACTAGCCTTCTAAAAATTGGTCCTTTCCAGTGTCAGACAGGCCACAAAGAGGCAGATACAGACGCCCTAGAGGCAGATCTCAGCCCCAAGGCTCATACAGACCTAAACAATGGGGTGCTTCAGCCTCCAAAGGCAGAGAAGACAAATTACAACCATATAGGAATGACTTCCCACTACCAATGCCAAACACTTACCTTTTGGCAGCACCCTTAGGGGGAACACTAGCACTTTTTTTTACAAAATTGGCACATGATCACCCAGGACAAATGGGTACTGAATATTGTTTCTCAGGGCTACAGGTTCCACTTTCACACCCTCCCAAGGGCAAAAGGTATGCCAGACCTGCCACACAATCCATGAGCAGAGGCACAAAATCAAATTTCATCCCTCATGGACATGAGGGCTATTCAAAGAGTACCACAGCAAGAGCAGGGGCAAGGATTTTACTCAAGACTTTAATTGGTACCCAGAAAGGACAAAGCCTGGAGACCAATACTGGACCTGTCTACTCTAAATACTTTTCTGAGCATTCCAAAATTCAAAATGTTGACACTGCAGCAACTTCTACCCATGCTGGGCAAGAAGGCTTGGCTCGTAACTTTGGACCTCAAAGAGGCATACCTGTTTGTCTCAATCAGACAATCTTGCAGAAGATTCCTCAGATTCATAGCTGGCTCAGTGCACCACCAATTCTCTGCACTGCCCTTTGGCTTATCTACTGCGCCCAGGGTCTTCACAAAATGCCTGGCACCAGTAATTGCATTTTGCAGACAAAAAGGAATTCAAATATATCCCTACTTGGACGACTGCCTTATTCAAGCAGAGAGCAAGGACATTCTACTAAAGCATCTGGCGTTTGTAAAAAGATTACTAATTTGCCTAGGGTACATAGTAAACGAAAAGAAGTCAAAACTAGTGCCCTCTCAAGAGATAATATTCCTGGGTGCAAGCTTAAATACAACTGCCCAGATGGATTATCTCACGCCAGACAAACAAAGGCAGCTGACTCATTACTTCCAAATGATGGCAACAAAAACCCAGTTACCTGCAAGAAAAATTCTGCAGGCTTTGGGCTTCATGGCATCCTGCATCCCGCTAATTCCATATGCAAGACTGCATATGAGGAAGCTACAATGGTATCTAAAAAGTGTTTGGACTCAACATTGCCACAGCCTGGAAACAATAATTACTCTCATTCCCTGCCTGCAACAAGAGTTTCGATGGTGGGCACTGGCCTGTCACCACAACAAGGGACAGCCATTCACTTTACCCACAGCCAGGCAGACACTAACAACAAATGCATCGGATTATGCCTGAGGGGCACACATGGCAGGAAAATGTATTTAGGGCACATGGCCTGCACGCCAAATGCATCTTCATATCAATCAAAAAGAGATGCTAGCTGTACAGAATGCCCTGACAGCCTTCAAGGATCTACTCCATCCAGGACAACTATTGCTGAAGATGGACAATACTACAGTTATGTGGTACATAAAAAAGCAAGGGGGCACACATTCTTACCCCCCTCTGCAGGCAAGCCATGACTTTGTGGAACACAGCATTGACCTATCAGGTACATCTGCAGGCACAATTCCTGTCAGGAAAGACAAATCCTCTGGCAGACGAACTAAGCAGAAACCTCATGAACCCGCACGAGTGGAAACTAGATCCACAAGTCTTCAGCATGATAACAAGGAAATGGGGATGCCCAGACCTAGATCTGTTTGCCTCCCCTCACAACTGCCAACTACAGAGATTCTGCACAAGGACTTACCACACACAAGCATGGAAGGTGGATGCTCTGTCATTCAGCTGGAAAACCCTGACAGTTTATGCCTTTCCTCCACTGCCTCTCCTCCGCAAGGTACTCCTAAAGGTCAGACAAGAGAAGCCAAAAATGATTCTGATTGCCCCAGACTGGCCACCCCAGCACTGGTACCCAATCCTAAAGAGCTTGTCTCAAGGCCCAGCATGGGCTTTGCCTCAAATTCCTCATCTTCTGACCCAACAAAACAATCAGATCCTGCACAGCCAACTCAGAACCTTAAATCTGGCTGCATGGCGAATAATATAACCACTCAGAACACACCTCTCTCTAAAGCAGTTATGGATGTCATTTTGGAAGCCAGGAGGCCCAGCACCAGAAAATCTTATGCAGAAAAATGGAAGAGATTCTGTGCTTGGAATCGGGCACAAGGAATTGAACTGCTTGTTCCAAATATTCCTCAGATTTTACAATACCTAACTGAGATGCTGGACAAAGGCCTATCCTTCTCATCAATTAAGATCCATGCCTCTGCCATTTCAGCTCATTACAATACGGAACCTCCTATTTTTTCACATCCACTGCTAAGGCAGTACTTCAGAGGGGCCAAAAACAAAAGACCCCCAAGAAGAGCACCGATACCTACATGGGACCTCAATTTTGTCTTGGAAAAGCTCACACTGCCTCCTTTTGAGCCAGCCAATACAGCTGAGATAAAATTCTTATCATGGAAAACAGCTGTACTCCTAGCAATAACTTCAGCAAGAAGAGTCTCAGAGTTACAGGCATTAATGGCAGTGGAACCTTTTATCCTTTTCCATCCGGACAGGGTTTCTCCAAGGACAAACCCAACATTTACGCCAAAGGTAGTATCCAGTGTGGCTCTTAACCAAACCATTCATTTGCCTACTTTTTATCCAAATCCCCAGAATAAAGGGGAGAGACTTCTGCATTCTTTGGACATACACAGGCAGCTATGCTTCTACTTGGACAAAACTAAAGCTTTCAGAAAGACTGAGCAACTTTTTGTGACATATGCTGCAGGATCACAAGGAAAGGCTATCTCAAAGCAGAGTATTTCAAAATGGATAGGACACTGCATTCATTTCTGCTATGGACAGCATGGCAAATCACTGCCCAAGGACATTGGGCCACATTCGACCAGGGCAGCAGCCACATCAGCAGCCTTTCTCAGAGGAGTACCAACCAAGGAAATTTTGGAGGCTGCAACTTGGAGTTTAGTGCACACTTTTACCAAGCACTACCACTTACCTCTTTACTCTAAATCCAGAGCAGGCTTTGCCACTGCAGTTCTGCAGGGCCTCATAGCCACTCCTAATTCTATTTAGACCCAGCCGCCCAACCTCAGCTTTGGGATTCAACCCAAGTGTAATGACTGCAACAGTGAAACACGATGAACATAGTACAGTTGTGTACCTACCATAAATGTAGATGTTTGAGTGTATTCACTGTTGCAGTCCAGGTTACCCACCCACCATCCCCCTTTCTTTGCTGGGACTTATCTGTACTTCTCTATTCTATACAACCTATGTGGTGTATTTGCTTGTAGATGAAGGTATTGTTTATTTTAGTGTATGCCTTTTATAAGGAATGTTTTTAGCCTACCCTTTTGGGGGCACCTGACATCTGGGGCAAGAAAAACGGAAGAAAATGGTGTCGGCTGCATCTTATATATCCCTGGAGCACTGATAGCAGGGAAGAGGTGACAGCGACCGACGCCGGACCAGGACTTTGGAATTCAGGCTGACTGCGGGTAGCCTGCCAGCAGGATAACCCAAGTGTAATGACTGCAACAGTGAATACACTCTAACATCTACATTTATGGTAGGTACACAACTGTACTTTCCTTTCCTTACGAACTCAGGATCTGTTCACTACTTGGCAGTGTCTACCCATCTATAACCTCTCTTCCCTCACACCTTCCCACACACTACAATATAACATATTAATAGTCTTCTTTCTCTCTAACTGCTAAGTAACAGTCCTACCCATCTCCACCTCTGGAATCTGTCTTCTCATTTCCCTTCGTACTGTACTCCAAGCATCCCTTTAACCACCCTGCTTACCTTCCTCTCTACTTACCTTCACCAGACTGATTGTTTTTCACACTGTCCTGCTACCTACCTTCCTTGGGTGTAACTCGCTCCGTTCGCCCTGCAGGCTCACTCCGCTCCCCTACCCTACCCCCATATCCCACCCACCCCCAGTGCATCTACACCTATACTCACCTAACCACTCCTACTTCCTCTCTACCTATTACACTCCACCCCTTTCACCACCATCCTCTTCCTACCCGGTCCCCCTACACACCATCACCTCACACTTATCTTCATATTTAATAAGGCAATACATATTTCTAGCCCTTTATCTACACCATATATTCTACTTTATCAAAGCCTCAACATGTTTACAAAACTTGCATCATTCTCAATTCAACTACTACTACTTCTGAACCTTACTTATATCCACTACCTTACCCAGCCCAGCACCACAATCCACACACCATTCCTTCACACAACCAACTCAGTCCCTACAATTCACTTACACTCATTTGTCTCAATCTCCCCTGGACTGTATCCCATTAACATCCATCTATTTTTTCAGTACAAACTAAGCACTCCTTATAAATTCTCTAGCCCTTCTTAGCCCCTGTCTAACCTCCAATATCCACACAAATCTAACAATATAAAACATAGAAATAAGTTAATTCAAACTCCTCATCAGCATAATCCAACACCTAACAACCATACTTCTGTCTGGAGATGTACACGCTAACCCTGGCTCAGACACCCACTTCCTCTACATCTGAATCCATCCTACTTGCTTCTCTAAATGCCCAAAGCATAGCTAACAAAATCCCCAACCTCCATGCCTGGCTTCTCCACAACAAACCTGACATCTTAGCTATTTCTGAAACCTGGTTAAAACCTCATATAAAAGATTCTGAAATAGTACCACCTTAACTACTCCATCATCAGAAAAGACAGGGCCCACAAAAAGGGTGGTGGAGTAGCTCTACTCTATTCGTCCTCCCTATCCATTACTCCCTATAACAAACCCATTCCTCACTTCACCAATGCAGAATTAATATTAGCTATATTTCAATTGAATAAACACAAACACATATGCATAGCCTCCCTTTACAATCCCCCCGGAGACAATATCTCAGTACTTGAAGATATCCTTTCCTGGCTTTCTACCAATATCAGTAATGAAACTATTATGGGAGACACAAATATTAATTGGTCCTCCATTCATTCCCCTACACATCCACTAAACATCAACCTATATAAGTACTCTCAGCTCATCAACTTCACTACCAGGCCCTCTAAAGACTTCTCCAGTGGCAGCACCCTAGACTGGATCTTAGTCTCTCACCCCCACTACTACCCTGATAATGGAACTCTTCCCGATTCCCACAGCGACCACCTTCACATCTTTACTAGACATCTTCCTTCTGCATTACAAGTAACTCATAATTACATCAGCACTCGCTACCTAAAAAACTTCAACCCAAAAGCCTTCTCAGACTCCCTAAAATCAATTAATTGGAACCCTCTAAAAGCTCTACTCCTGGATAATGCTGTTGCACACTTCAATACAACTTTCCTAAAACTGCTTGATAGTTTTGCCCCCATAAAAACCAAAAGAATAAGAAACAAAATCGCCCCCTGGCTAACATAAAAACACACTAACTGCCATGTGACTTGGAGACCAAGCCTGGGCACGTTACCAAAGAAACAAAACTCCCACCACCCTTAATGAATTCAAAACACTTCGCAATAGAGTTAAAAAGCTTATCACAGCAGATCGACAGAATTACTTCTCCGTACTCCAAAACAACCATAAAACTAATCCACGAAAATTCTGAAAAGGTATCACTACCCTCCTAAAACCCGGCTCAACTGAAAACCCAAGCCCAGTCCCAAATGCACTAGATATAGATCTGGCCACCCAATTCAACTCTTTTTCATAGACTCGATTTCCATACTAACCTCATCTTTATCTAATAACACTTCACCCCCTACTTCTGCATCCCCCTCTTGTCACCCCATTCACCTCCAGTCTCTCATTCCCTATCCTCTCAACTCCCACCATTCTCCATAAAACCCATTCCTACTTCTACCATAAAAAAACTCCTGCAAAAGCTAAAACCATGCACCAAAGCCCCCGATAACATTCCATCATCCTTCCTCAGAATAGCTGTCGAAGCCATTGCCTTCCCCATCAGCATCCTAATCGATCGCTCTATCCAAGAAGGTCTTGTACCCAAACTCTGGAAAAGGGCTTTCATCATTCCCCTGCACAAAGGAGGCAATAATAACAATATTACTAACTTCTGTCCCATCGCCATCCTCTCTCCTATATCAAAACTCCTAGAGAAATGTATCCATCTTCAACTCCTTCCCAATCTCTTAGACAATAACTTAACTTCCACCCAACACGGATTCAGACCCAGTCACAGCACCATGACTGCCCTCCTATCCTTCCTGGAAACTGTGAATAAAGCCAGGTATTCTGGCTGTACTGCATCTACCCTCCTCCTTGACATCTCTAAGGCCCTTTGATACTATCTCTCACAACCTTCTCCTGACTAAACTATCTAACCTAAACCCTATCCCCTTCCTCTCTCAATTGGTTCACCAGCTCTCTTCCCAACAGGCAACAAGCTGTCAAGTGGAAGAAAAGCCATCTCCTCTTTCCTTAACACCCCACCTGGTGTCCCCCAGGGTTCCATTTTGGGTCCTCTCCTCTTCAATATATTCATAAATGATTTCGTCCGCTCAATCCCTCATGCTAACCTTATTCAAAATGCAGATAATTCAACAATTATCTGTGCTGCCATATCCATCCCCACTCTCTTAAAGCTTACTCAAGATGCCTTCTCTACCACAGAACAGTGGAAGAAAGACAATCATCTAGCACTCAATGCATCAAAAATCAAACTTATGGTATTTACCCTCTCTAAAACCAACATCATCGATAGAAAACTATTCTCCATCACCAGCCAGAATAACACACCTCTTGAACTGGTATCTGAAACCAAACTACTAGGAGTCCAGATCGATGACCAGCTTAAATTCAATACCCACCTACAACTAAACATAAAAAACCACCAAAAACTTGGCATGCTCTACCGACACAATCGATACCTCACTACATTTACTAAGCTCACTCTTGCTGCTACATTTCTCATCCCTTCCCTCCTTTATGGTGCCACTCTCCTAACAAACCTGCAATCATCTCTCAAAATAAAACTGTCCTCTTGTTATAATAAAATTGCCAAATTTGCCACTAGCCACAAATCATCAACTCATCACTGTGCATCTCTCCACAAACTAAACTGACTAGAGCTTCCCAACTATCTGTCCTATACTCAGCTTACTAAGGCACAGAAACTCATTTTTCATCCCTCCCTCTGCTCTACCTTTAAAATGCACCAGCCACAAAGACTCCTAAGATCTAACAACCAAAACCTAATAGAACTGTACAAACCCCTTCGCTCTCCTGGACAAAACCTCCTGCCCTTTGCCCTGGCATGCCTATGGAACTCCCTCCCTCCATCCATACTACCACCAACCTCCCTGCCTTTTCACTGCACTCTCATCTAACTCCCTCCCTCCATCCGTACCACCTCCAACCTCCCTGCCTTTAAAAAAATCACTGCACTCACATCTAACATCCACATGGGAATGCTCCTGCTCCCACCCCTCATAGCCTACTCTCCACTTCCTACAGGCAACTATATGATATATTACCAGACACCAAATTCTAAGACAACTGTAAATAACCTCTTATAATTCTCAAATCCTACTATTCCTTTTCAAGAAACTGTGTATTTACTAAAGCAATGTTTTGTTTCTCTACAAAATGTAACCTAAACATTTTATTGTACCTGCTTAAATCTTTGTTTTCTACAAAATTAAACCTAAAAATTGCATTGTAACTGCTTAATATTTGTTTTGTCTTGAACCTACAAATGATTGAATTTGTAAACTGCTGTAATCTTTTTGTAACCTTTGATGTAATGTGATCCTATCTCCCCTATATTCATTACTGACTGGCTCAGAGCCGAGAATCAGCTCCGACTCGGCCGTTATAACTAGCACGAAGTCTCTCATTGGCTGGGCTAACTCTGTATCCCAGGATGCACCACACCCAAACCCCCAGATCTTGTTTGCCGCTCCTAGAGTAACGACGTGGTCTCGACATGGCTAAGTACCCTCTTTTTTTACTTTAATAACTGCCTGATTATTTCTAAAAAGCTATTTTAATAGCTACGTTGTCTGTTGTTCCCCTTTTGAGACTGAGTGCGATTTTTTTGTGTGGTAATCCTTTGTTTGGCGGGCTAGGCCCGTTTAAGTTAGAGGGCCTTTGCCCTATCTTGTGTTTTGTGTGGTAATCCTTCTGTTTGGTGGGCTAAGCCTGCTTAAATTAGAGGGCCTTTGCCCTATCTTGTGTCTTTAGTGTTCGGGTGTTTAAGTTAGAGCCCTTTCCACCCTCCCTCCTTGTGTTGCTGAGTGTGCGGTCGTGTTTACTTATGTCTGGCAAGGAACAAAAAGAACATAAGCCATCTGGCTTTAAAAAATGCGCCAAATGTGCGTATAAAATGTCTTTGACTGATGGCCACGCCATCTGTTTATTGTCTCAGTGCCATACACTTGCAGGGATCCTGCAGTGTTTGTCATGCCTTCTCTTCCAGGGTTTTACAGGAGAGAAAAAATAAACTTATCCTTAAGGGTTTGATTAAACCCTCCTTTGAGGAAACTTTAGCATCTTCTCCCCCTTCAGAGAAATCCAGGTCTAAAGCAAAAAAGTGTCCGGCTCCGACTAGTTCATCGGAGCCTCCGGAGAAAAGGTCAAAAGCTAGATCTCCTTCCTCGGTTCCACTGGTCTCGGAGCCGCAGGAGGTGCTGTCTAAGGCTATGTCTCCTTCCTCTGCTCCACTGATCTCGGAGCCACAGGAAGTCTGGTCTGTTTCGGGGTCTGCTTCTTCAACTCCACGGTCGTCAGCACCGAAGGAGGTTGCGGTGGTTCTCGAGCCTGTTTCGGCTCCGATCCCTTTGGAGCCGACTCGGAGCCGTTCCTCAAGTCTTGTCTCGGTTCCGACAGAGAAGGTTTCTTTCTCGACCTCTTTCTATCTCCTTCATGTCCTCCAGACTGTCTGATTCAGATGTGGATAGGGTGGTCCAGAGGCTCCTCCAGTCGCCAGCGTTAACTAAATTATTTTTGGCTCCAGCCCAGTCGGCTCCAGAGCCAGGCACGATATCGGTTCTGTTTCTTCCTCCTCCAACAACCTCTGTGTCGTCGGAGCCGGAGTCTGCTGAATCGAGTGAAGTCCTTGGGTCGGCTCCGAAACCTCCTGCTAGTCTTCCGGATCCGACCTCTGCTCCAACCTTTTCCATCCCTTCTACAGGTTTCGGTACTCTGGTGTCCTCAGTCGAACCCGAGGGGGATACATCGGGGCTTCAGGTTTCGGCTCAGAGTCTCCCCCTTGGTGCTTCGGCTAGGGGTACCCCGACTCCGGTCATGGTCTCGGAGGTGGGTTTTTCGTCCGTTTCTGGTGGACCTGACTTCGAGACTATGAAGAGCGCGCTGGCCAAGTCCATAGTGACTTCACCTGAATCGGCAACTCCATCCCCAGACGCTGCGACTAGAACTTCTGGTGCCCCCTATCTCTGGACAGCGGGGCTCCTAGGCCTGAGGATACCTCCATGTGTGGTCCCCTGCTTTCTGAGGGCCCTTCAGAGTCCGTGCCTGAGGAGCCTCCCAGGAAGAAGTTGTGTAAGAGGAAGCATGTAGACTCCCCAGATGAGTCTGTCACCTCGGACACCGACCTCGATGATGCAGAAGGGTCCCCGAAGTCGTCCTCTGATGATGTCTCGTTCTCTTATATCCTGGAGATCTTGAGTCAGCGGGGCGACTGGCCATCCAAAAACCCTTCTGAAGAGGAGTCTGTCTTCCTCAAGGCCTTCGGAGCCCAGCCTTCCGCCTCCTGGGTGTCTCCACCCTTCAATGAATTATTGGAGCTTATTTGTCGAAGGGTGTGGGAGCACCCTGACTCTGTGGAGCCAGTTCCTAGCCGCCCCAATAAGTTCTTATCTGCGCCTCCTGGAATATAATTTTTGACCAAGGGAGTACCTGTAGATGCTATGGTGGTGGCGTATGCCACTCAGCAGGACGTGGCAGAGGCTTCTACTTCCATCCATCCTCCTAATAAGGAGTCTAGGAGTATGGATAGGTATGGGAAGCGTACCCTGTCTTCAGCGACCTTTACCTTGCGGTCACTGAATTACTTGTGTCATTTTACGCGGCTCCAAAGGGATCTCATAAAGGAGTTGGGAGATACCCTGTCGGGTAACTTGCCTGAGGCGTTGGCCCAGTCTAACGCCCAGCTGTCTACCCTTTCTTCCATCGTCAACTCCATGAGGCTCATATCTTATGCAGCTGAGGGGGCAGGTAGAGCAGCGAGTTCGGGGGTAGCCCTTAGGAGGCAAGCTTGGGTGCGCTTGTCATTTTGCGGAGGCTTTCAAGTCTTCTTTCACAGACGCCCCATTCGACTGGTCCTCCCTCTTTGGACCCAAAGTGAAAGACACCCTCACTAGATCTGAGCAAGAGGGTAAGACTTTGTCTGCCGTTGGGGCCCGTTTTTCACTTCCCACTAGACCTTATCCCAAAGCTCAGAGGGGAGGGAAAAATGTGGTTCAGAAAGTCTCAAAAGTCTTCCCCTGCCCATCAAAGTGACCCCCCCCTCCAGGGGCAGAGGAGGGGGGAATTTTAATGAAAGGTGTCGCCCTAGAGGCGGTGGAGGCCCCCGCAATGCAGGAGACCATGAGTCCTTTCGTGGTTCCTCCTACCAACGTCCCTGAGGGATTACCCGACTGTGCGTCTCCGGAGCCAGTCGGGGGTCATTTTTCAGAGCATCTTCAGGCCTGGGAGTCCATCATTCAGGATCGATGGGTGCTTCGTATCATCACCGGAGGTTACACCATTCCCTTTATCCATCCCACCCCCCTACCCCCCGCCATCAAGGAAAATCCCGGACGTTCCACCCAGTCAACGGGATCAGGCAGCAATAGAGGTCTCAAAGCAGCTAGAAAAAGGAGTCATCCAACCAGCCCCCGCAGACCAGATCGGATTAGGAACTTACTCAAGATTATTTTTGGTGCCAAAAAGAACAGGGGACTTGAGACCAGTTCTGGATCTCAGCCATTTAAATCGCTTTGTAAAGAAGTCCAAGTTCCGAATGGTCACTTTGCAATCCATTTTCCCCTTGCTGGAAAAAGGAGTTTGGATGTGCTTCATCGATCTCAAGGATGCCTATTATCACATCAAGATAAACAAGGCTTCCAGGAGTCATTTACGCTTCCGGCTGGGAGCCAGTCATTTTCAATTCAGGGCCCTGCCCTTTGGTCTCACCACAGCCCCCAGGGTGTTCACCAAGTGTCTGGCAGTGGTGACAGCTCACCTGAGACGTCTAGGATTCCAGGTGTTTCCTTATCTAGGCGACTGCCTCCTCACCGCCCCCACCTGGCATCTACTTGTTCAAGCCACGAGAGCTACTGTCGAATTGGGCCATCTACTAGGGATTTCATTCAACTGGACAAAATCTGTATTGCTGCCATCACAGTGTGTTGCCTTTATCGGCACAGAGCTAGAATCTGTAGAGATGCAAGCTTTCCTACCGGCAGAGAGAATAAAAGTGTTACAGGCCCAAGTTCTGACTTTACTACCCCGGGAAAAGGCCCAAGCCAAGATGGTTCTTCAGTTGTTGGGATCAGTGGAGGCTACCATTCTTCTAGTTCCGCTAGCCAGGTTACACATGCGAATACTTCAATGGCTCCTTTCGGCCCAGTGGTCATTATCAAGAACGTCCCTTATCCCATCCGATTCTCATCATGGAGAGATGCCGGCAGGATCTGCGTTGGTGGCTTCTCTCGTCCAACCTGAATCAAGGGAGATCCTTGAGCCCCCCGTCCCCTATTGCCACAGTAACCACGGACGCCTCCCAGATAGGGTGGGGGGGCATTATCTGGGCGAGACTGTTCAAGGTACGTGGCAAGACCACGAGGTTCACTTGCATATCAATGTTCTGGAGATGAGAGCAGTGCTTCTAGCGTTGCAGGCACTTCACAGCTCTCTTCCCAGGGGAACTATTGTGATTCTTTCCGACAATATGTCTGTTGTCTGGTATCTGAACAAGCAGGGAGGAACCAAGCCCTACCCACTTTGCAGGGAGGCCATGAGAGTGTGGAATTGGGCGATCGCTTCCCAGCGCTTTCTAGTGGCAACGCACATTCCGGGGAAGTCCAATGTGATAGCAGATAGGCTGAGCAGAGCTATTCTGATGCCTCACGAGTGGTCCCTGAACGATCGAGTGGCTGCTCAGATCTTCTCCAGGTGGGGCCTTCCCTGCTGCGACCTCTTTGCCAGCCCTCTGAATGCGAAGTGCAGCAGTTTTTTCACTCTGATCCCCCCACAGGGGGAGTCACCCAGGGATGCTCTAGTCCACAATTGGCCCTCGGGTCTGCTCTACACCTTCCCGCCGGTCCCTCTTCTGCCAAGAGTGATTCAGAAGGCTATCTGCTTGGGAAGCAAGATGATTTTGATCGCACCACTTTGGCCCCGTCAAGTTTGGTTCCCCTTCCTTCAGAAGTATGCGGTGGATGGTCCTTGGATTCTGGACCCAGCTCCAGACCTATTGACTCATCAGTCAGGACAGCTCCATCCATCCCTACGAACTCTCAAGCTCGCTGCCTGGCTTCTCCACTTCCGACCTTAGTCAGACAGCATGTCCTTACCCCGGAAGTAGTACATATTCTGTCCTCCTCCCACAAGTCTTCTACTAGGAAAATATACTCTAGTAAATGGAAGAGATTTGCAATTTGGGCTCAGCAACGTGATCTTGATACCCTTACAGCCCCTGTGTCGGCGGTGTTAGATTTCTTAGCAACACTATTTAGACAGGGTTCGGCTGCCTCCACTATAAAGGTTCAGTTGGCAGCAATCTCTAATTATCATGTTGCATATGAACCTTCCCTCATGGGGTTATAAGCTGTGTGATGCCTTTCTGAAAGGAGCCTGGTTGCTTCGCCCTCCGGTTTCGCAACCTGTTTTGCCATGGGATTTAAATGTGGTGCTCACAGCTTTAACGTCTTCTCCCTTTGAGCCGGCAGCCTCTTGCGAATTGAAATTTCTGTCATGGAAGACTGCCTTTTTGGTAGCCATAACTTCAGCCAGAAGGGTATCGGAGCTTCAAGCCCTTTCTGTTAAACCACCTTATTTGATTTTTCATAAGGACAGAGTATCTCTGAGACTTAATCCTTCCTTTCTCCCCAAGGTCTCTTCTGCCCTTTGTCTCCACCAGTCTATTGAGCTTCCGGTCTTTTTTCCACGGTTTTCCAACAAAGCGGAATACAAATTTCACCAGTTGGATGTGCATAGACAACTGAGGTTTTATTTAAATAGGACACAACAGGAGAGGAAATCAGATCAGTTGTTTGTGTCCTTTTCGGACAATAGAATTGGCAGATCTGTAACTATGCTCCATAGCTAAGTGGATTAGGGACTGCATCTCTTATTTATGCATTAGAGGGTAGGCATCTTCCCTTTCCAGTTGAGGTGCATTCTACCAGGGCTATGTCAACTTCAGTGGCTTTTCATGCTAGACTATCCATAGATGAGATATGTGCAGCGGCTACTTGGACTTCTCCACATACCTTTATTTCTCATTACAAACTGGACGTGGCCTCTAGAGGTCGGGCTTCCTTTGGTTCCACAGTGCTCAGGAGTGTTTTCCAGTGAGCCTCCCAGGATTTAGGTGCTAGGGACGCTGTCCCGTCAGTTTCATAGTTTCATAGTATAGTACTAGGCTATCTGCCCTGGGGCATTTGTAAGACTAGCCATAGTGATGTGGCTTTTGCCACCCCATGAAATGGTACAAAAATGTACAGAATAAATCTAGAATACTGTGCCTCTGTCTAGTAGTGACACAATGAAGGTCCCCTTATATAATAGAATTAGTTTACTGTGCCCCTGTCTAGCAGTGACACAGATGTGACCCCTGGGGTAAACCTACGATCTCCCATCCACTCATCAAGATTTCTCTTGAAGAGTGTCAGTGAGGGGCTCTGCCTATCTGAACTGGGATCCTGTTCCAAAGAATGGGAAGCCTCTGGGTTATGAATCTATCCCTCCAGCATGTCCTATTCATACCTGTGCTGAGGTTTAAGTCTTTAGCTCTCGTGGTCCTGATGGATTTGGATTTTTTGAGGTGGAGCATGTCCATCAGATCCTGATTGGACATGGCCTTGTACGTCAGGCAGAGATCACCTCTGAGCAGGCGGTATGCTACTGAATAGAGCTGAAGTTTCTTTAGTCTGGCAGAATAAGACATATGTTGGAGACCCTTGATCCTTTTGGTGAGGTACTTTTGTGGTCTCTCCAGCTGTTTCAAATGCTGGGTGAGGTACATACCAAATGGGGCATTGTACTCAATCATGGGTCTGATGAGGGAGGAATATAGGGGTACAATGACATCCTTGAATGTAGGCGAGATAGGATCTCATTACATCTTTTAGTTATGTACTTATCATAACGATAGATGTATGTGATCCATCTCGCCTACTTTCTTACGTACCCGCCATCCTTCCCCCTACCTGTTCGACTTGGAGGAAACTTGTATTCTGATCCTTCTGAGGATATTATTTTTTCTCTCCTCTTACATTTATACCCTTATGGTGTGTGTGGGAAGATATTATTGGGGCAAACAAGATCTGGGGGGTTTGGGCGTGGTGCATCCTGGGATACAGGGTTAGCCCAGCCAATGAGAGACTTCATGCTTGTTATAACAGCCGAGTCGATGCCGATCAGTAATGAATGTAGGCGAGATGGATCACATACATCTATCGTTATGGTAAGTACATAACTAAAAGTTTTGGAGCTTTTCTTCCCAGGACTTCATTGAAAACGGGTTCTTATTGGCCCAATGCATTATCCTGGTAACCAACTGCAAATAAATAATAAGTAAATAAAATCTGGTACCCTGTCAACAAATTATATTCCTGGGAGCAAGCTTGAACACAACTTCCCAGATGGCTTTCTTCACGCCAGAGAAACAAATTCATTTGACAACTTACTTCAAACTAATGGCCACAAAAACCCTGCTATCTGCAAGGCAAATTCTGCAAGCCTTGGGGTTCATGCCCTCCTGCATTCTACTAATTCCATATGCAAGACTGCATATGAGGAAACTACAATGGTATCTAAAAAGCCTGTGGTGTCCACATTCTCAGGATCTAGAAGCAATGATTCCTATCATACCTTGCCTACAGTTAGAGTTCCTTTGGTGGGCAGAGGCCTGGCACCTAAACAAGGAACTACCATTCACTCTACCCCATGCCGCCCAAACCCTAACAACAGACGCATCAGACTATGCATGGGGGGCTCACCTGGCAGGGAAGTGCATTCAGGGCAGATGGAACCCAAGTCAAATGCACCTGCATATCAATCAAAAAGAAATGTTAGCTGTACAGAATGCTCTGACAGCCTTCAAGGACCACATTCTTCCAGGACAATTAATGGTAAGGACGGACAACACCACTGTTATGTGGTACATAAACAAGCAGGGGGCTACCCATCCTTACCCCCTCTGCAGACTAGCCATGGCTCCGTGAAACACAGCCTTGAGCTACCAAGTGCATCTACAGGCTCAATTCCTGTCAGGATAGCTAAATACACTGGCAGACAGGCTAAGCAGAACTCTCATGGACCCACACGAGTGGAAACTGGAACCAAAGATTTTCAACATGTTGATAAACAAATGGGGGAGCCCAGATATAGACCTTTTTGCTCCCCCCCCCCCACCCACAACTCAATTGGACAAATTCTGCACAAGGACTCCCCACAAGCAAGCTTGGAAAGTGGATGCTCTGTCCTTCAGCTGGAAAAATCTATCAGTTTATGCCTTTTTTCCTCTGCCTCTCCTCTCCAAAGTACTACTAAAGATCAAACAGGACAAACCAAGAACGATACTGATTGCACCAGCCTGGCCATGCCAACACTGGTACCCCCTCTTGCGCTGTTTGTCACTGCTGGCTCCATGGCATCTGCCTCAGACCCCTACCCTGCTGTCTCAGCAGGAGAACCAGATTCTGCACCCTCAGCATCAAACCCTGACAGCCTGGCTAATTTCCTAATCTCTCCATTACCATACCTCAGTAAACAAGTTTTGGATGTCATTTTAGAGGCAAGGAGGCCTAGTACTAGAAAATCTTATGCTGAAAAATGGAAAAGATTCTGTGCCTGGAACCAAACTCAAGGGATGGGCACAGCAGCACCCAATTTACCTCAGATTCTTCAATATTTAACTGAGAGGCTTCACAGTGGCCTTTCTTTTTCTTCCACCAAAATTCATGCCTCAGCCATTTCAGCTCATTGCAACACAGAACAACCCCCCTCTTCTCTCATCCACTGCTCAAGCAGTTCCTCAGAGGGGCCAAAAACCTACGACCACCCAGGAGAGCCCCAACTCCAGCCTGGTACCTTAACTTTGTATTGGAAAAACTCTTACTCTTCCTCCTTTTGAGCCAGCTGCAAGTGTGGAGTTAAAATTTCTTTCTTGGAAAATAGCCTTCCTTTTAGCAATTACTTCTGCAAGAAAAGTATCTGAACTACAGGCCCTTATGGCAGTGGAGCCTTTCATCATCTTTCATGCGGACAGGGTGTCCCTCAGGACCAATCTCTCCTTCATGCCCAAGGTGGTATCCAGTGTGGCTCTTAACCAGTCCATTCATTTGCCAGCCTTCTTTTCTAATCCACAGAACAAAGGGGAAAGGATCCTGCACTCCTTAGATGCACACAGACAACTTAGATTTTACTTAGACAAGACTAAACCTCAAGGGAAATCAGAACTGCTGGTGGCATTTGCTGCAGGGGCATAGGAGTAGGCTGTTTTAAAACAAACCATCTCTAAATGGATAGGCCATTGCATCCATTTATGTTATAAGCACCATGGAAAACCTATCCCACAGGGGATCAGACCCCATTCAGCCAGGGCTGCATCTACCTCTACAGCCTTTCTCAGAGGTGTACCTACCAGGGACATCCTAGAAGCTGCTACCTGGAGTTCTGTACATACTTACACCAAGCATTACAATTTACCAGTTTTCTCTAAATCCAGAGCTGGCTTTGCCACTGCAGTCTTGCAGGGCCTTATAGCTGGTCCTAATGCTATCTAATTTCCTCCTCCCATCCTTAGCTTTGGGAATCTACCCAAATGTGATGACTGCAGCAGCGAAACATGAAGAACATAGTACAGTTTGTGTACACTTACCATAAATGTAAATGTTCAAGTGTATTCACTGTTGCCGTCCTGGTTACCCTCCCTCCAGCCCCCTGACTTCTTTTGGCTATGCCTTTAGCTTTTTTGGTGTATTTGCTTTTTTGTTGGAGGTGTGTGTGTGTGTGTATATATATATATATATATATATATATATATATATATATATATATATATCTATATGTGTGTGTGAATAGTTTATAATAGTGAATACACTCGAAGATCTACATTTATGGTAAGTGTACACAACTGTACTTTGCTAGCCCCCACTTACTCTTTAGTCATCCCCTACCAACATAAAGTACACGATTGCTTGAGCCTCTTCATGGAACAGTAGAAGCCATCTCTCAAGGCAAGTGGGTGCTTGAAGTTTTACGACAGGAATGTATTTTCTGAGATAATCAAAATTCTGATGCATCCCTCCAGTTCCTGAGGTGCAGTTAAACTGGATGTCCTTCAAGGATGCATCTGCAGTCCTTACAAATGGGTTGTCCTGTCGTCAGGCAGCCCTTCGGTCGGCCGGATTCCAAAGTCTGGGTCTGGCCTCGGCTGGTGTCGCACTTCACCCGACGTCATAGCTGCAGTTCTTCGGGTATAAAGGCATCAGCCAACGCCATTTTCCTCAGTCTTTCTTGCCGCGTGGCGCCCGAAGCAGAAGCTGTTCGCAAGTGCCGGTCGGTCAGAACCAGAGATTACTACTACAGAAGACTTCTAAAAAGCTAAGTACCCCGTTGGGGACTCTTTCTTGCCTCAGCCGATGTCAGAAAAAGTGAATAACTGTTTAACTTGTGGGAAACAAATACCTCATAAAGATTTCCACTCTTACTGCTTACCTTGCTTAGGCCCAGACCACGAAGTAGCAGCTGGTCTAGCCTGTGCTTCTTTCAACCGACGGACGCTTAGACGTCGGTCGGAATTTGCTGAAGAGTTTTTCGGCTCCGCTTTTGCTTACATTATGCCGTCTGATACTCCGACTACGCAAATTTCTAAAAAGCGCAAGGAAAAGGACCGACACTCGCGGTCCGCGGTTTCGGCCGAAACCGCGGTTAAGCCATCCGCGAGTGTCTTGGTTTCGGCTGAAACCGAGTCCACGGTTCTTCCTTCGGCCGAAAGCTTGCCACTTACCGAGGCCTCATCCAGCTTGGTTGAATCTGCTACTGAAATCCCACCTGCTCTTGCAGGTCACAGGATTTATCTGATACTATCCCTTTGGATATTTCTACCCCTGCACATGGAGCTGCTAGGCCTCCTGCATCCATGTCGATTAAGGCCTTTGCCAGGGCCAAAGCAGCAAAAACTACCAAAATTGTGCCTGCTAAGACCCCTTCTCACAGGCCTAGCTCTAGTTCACAAATGCTTAGTCTAGCAGAGGATCTCATTTCCTTGATCCGGGGATCCCAACCACATCCAGACAGGGCCTCTCACCCACCTCCAGAGAAGAGGACTAGAGTAGAGCCCCCTGAGCCAGTTTCTTCAGATGGCTCCTCTGATGAATCAGATAATTCAAACCCTCCAGAGGGCCCCTTTTTCTCCTTATGAGGACTCCGATGCAGAAGAGTCCATTCCTTCCGCCTCTCCACCTGAGGAATTTTCTTTTGGGGAAACCTTGCATGCTATGAGGGAACAATTTCAATGGCAGGGCCAGGATTTTTCAGACTCTAGGAAAAGGCTTAGAACCTTTTTGCATTTGCCATAGCATAGGCCTTTAGCCATTCCTCCAGTACTTACTGTTGTGGATGATGCTTTTAATGATGCTTGTACTGCTCCTGATTCTCTTCCTCCGGCCCCTGCTAAGCCCGATAGGTACTACAGGGTTCCGGACACACATTATCATTTGTATAAGGCCCCTTTTGCAGATCCCATCTCCCAGGGACCCAAGGCTGTAGCAGCTACCTCTACCAAAAACCCCCTCCCCTCTGAAAGGGAATCTAGGGCCTTCGAGAGATGGGGTAAAAAAGTTTACACTTCTGCTACTCTATCAGCTAGGGCCTTGAACTGTCAATTCCACATGATTCAGTATCAGGAATTTATGTTAGACCAGTTAACTAAAAAACTGTCCTCGGATGAATCATTAGACAAAAAATCTGTACAGGAAATGGTACATAACATTCAGCAGGTCAGTAATCATTCCTTAAAATGCGGCTATGATGCACTGGAGGCTTCCTTTAGATCAGCCATGACTGGCACAGTGATCAGAAGACATGCATGGTTAAAAGAGCAGTCCTTACCAGACCATGTTAAATCAAAGCTCCTAGATGCTCCCATGGATAAGGTCAATTTGTTTGGCTCCCCTGCACAGCAGGTGCTGAAGAAGGTGGAAGAGAAAGCAAAATCAGTCCACTAACAACCAGCGAGGTACAGCCACAGATCCAGCCACCACCACTTCCACAGGACAATCACAGTGACTTGGCTCTGGCACCGCCTACCAGGGAACAACTAGAGGCACCCTTAGGCGGGAAGCTAGCCTTATTTTCTGTAAACTGGCATTACATCACCGGAGACAAATGGATTTTACAGACAATAGACCAAGGTTACAGGTTTCACTTCCATACTCTACCAAGGAAGAGAGGAATGCCAAACCTACCTCCAAATCAGAAGGCAGAAGCTCTATAACAAATAACTCACTTAAGGATGAGAGCTGTAGAAAGGGTACCATCTATGGAACAAGGGCAAGGATTTTACTCCAGACTCTTCCTGGTACCAAGAAAAGAAAACCAATGGAAACCTATTCTCGACCTGTCCGCTTTAAACACATACCTCATTGTTCCAAAATTCAAAATGCTGACCCTACAGCAGCTTCTTCCCATGCTGGGCAAGGAGTCTTGGCTGGTAACTCTAGATCTCAAGGAGGCATACCTGCACGTCCCCATACGACCAAATTGCAGAAGATACCTCAGATTTCTTGCAGGATCAGAGCATTATCAATTCTCAGCATTGCCCTTTGGCTTATCTACTGCCCAGAGTATTCACGAAATGCCTGGCATCAGTAATTGCTCATTGCAGACTTCAGGGAATTCAAATTTACCCTTACCTGGACGACTGCCTGTTACAAGCGGACAACAAAAACAAATTAACAAAAGATTTACAAAGGGTCATTCATCTACTACAAGCCCTGGGATACACAGTCAATATAAAAAAGTCAAGGCTGATAACATCCCAAAGGATAACCTTCTTGGGTGCAGATCTGGACACATAAAAACAAATGGCATTCCTGACAGTAGAAAAACAGGAACTCCCCTTCTACTTCATGGCACTAACAAAGCAGAACCAGCTAACGGCAAGAAAAGTCCTGCAAGCTCTCGGTTACATGGCATCCTGCATAATATTGATTCCACATGCCAGACTACATATGAGAAAGTTACAGTGGTACCTAAGGAATTTATGGTCTCAGCACAAGCACAGCCTAGAAACCCAAATTCCAATAATTCCATGCCTGAAGCAAGAATTCCAATGGTGGGCTCAGGCCTGTCAATCAAACAAGGGACTGCCCTTCCACAGCACTCAACCAAGCCAGACCATCACAACAGACGCCTCAGACCTCGGTTGGGGGGCACACATGCTGGACAAGTGCATACAAGGCTTATGGACTCAAGACCAGCTGCACCTACACATAAATCAAAAGGAAATGCTGGCAGTAAAACTGGCAATTCAGGCATTCGGACCATTTCTTCGACAGGGTCAACTGCTGATAAGGACGGACAACACCACAGTTATGTGGTACATCAACAAACAGGGAGGCACACATTGATACCCTCTATGCCGGATGGCAATGGACCTCTGGAATGTGGCACTGAGCTTCAACATTCAGTTACAAGCAATTTTTGTGCCAGGAAAACAAAATATACTAGCAGACATCCTAAGCAGAACTACCACGGATGCCCACGAATGGATGCTGCATCCGGACATTTTCAAAACCATTACAGGGAAATGGGGACTACCAGAAATAGACTTATTTGCATCCCCACACAATCACCAACTGAAAAAATTCTGCACAAGGACGTACCACCCACTTGCTTGGAAAGTGGACTCCCTATCTTTCAGTTGGAAAAACCTGACAGCATGCATTCCCACCTCTTCCTTTGATGCACAAGGTGCTATTGAAGATCAAAGAAGACCGTCCAAGGATCATCCTGATAGCGCCAGACTGGCCAAGGCAACATGGAGTATGTCTCGGGAACAAATATGGCCTCTGCCCCTAGTTCCCTTGCTGTTAACACAGAACAACTTCAAAACCCTGCATCCAAACCTGAAAATATTGCAGCTGGCTGCCTGGAACATTGCATAAGACCAAATAACCCAGATTTATCTCAAAGGGTTAAAGACATTATCTTGGAGGCTCGCAGACCCTCAACAAGAAAAAATTATTCAGCAAAATGGAAAAGATACCTCATTTGGAGTACTGCAAAAGGAGAGAATGTGTCACTGGTAAACATAGCTAACATCCTGGAATACTTGGCAGAGCTCTTCCACAACGGCCTGTCCTATTCTTCCATTAAGATTCATGCATCAGCTATTTCAGCAGAATACAACTTGGATCCTCCAGTCTTCTCACATCCTCTGCTCAGGCAGTTTCTGAGAGGAATTAGAAATGTAAAACCACCTAGGAAGCCACCATTGCCAGCATGGGACTTGAACTTTGTGCTAGAAAAGTTGACACTCCCTCCTTTCAAGCCAGCAGCAACAGCAGAATTACAGTACTTATCATGGAAGACTGCTTTCCTGCTTGCAATCACTTCAGCAAGAAGGGTATCTGAGCTACAGGCATTAATGGCAGTACAGCCCTTCCTGATCTTCCATCAAGATAGTGTCCATGAGAACTAATCCTACTTTTATGCCAAAGGTGGTCTCCAGGGTATCTTTAAATCAAGCTATCCACCTACCTGCATTCTTCCCCAACCCACAGAACAGGGGAGAAAGGCTGTTGCATACCTTGGATGTACATAGACAATTACGTTACTACCTGGACAGGACCAAGAGCAATAGAAAAACTGACCAGCTACTGGTAGCATATGCAACAGGAATGGAAGGAAAAGCAATTTTAAAACAGACAATCTCTAAGTGGATAGGAAATTGCATTAGATTTTGTTACTCCTACCATGGGAAGAAAACTCCAGAAAACATCAGGCCTCACTCTACAAGGGCTACAGCCACTACCACAGCTTTTTTACGAGGAGTGGCTACCAAAGACATTTTAGAGGCTGCTACTTGGAGCTCCGTGCATACATTTGCAAAGCATTATAACTTTCCTTTATACTCCAGATCCCGAGCAGGTTTTGCCACTGCTGTTTTGCAAGGGATCTTAACTACACCATAATCTTATTTCTCCTCCTCCCCCAGTTTGGCTATGGTATTCTACCCATTTGTAAGGACTGCAGATGCATCCTTGAAGGACATAGTACAGTTTTGTACCTACCATAAATGTAGATGTCCGATAGGCATGCATCTGCAGTCAGGATTACCCACCCTCCTTCCCCTCTGTGGTACTCCTAGGGTATTTGCCCATCTTGTAGCTTGCTGGGGGAATCTATTATGGTGCATTTGTTTGTATATATGTACATACATGCTTATTTTTTGTTTGCTCTCTACTATTTGGAACCATTTGCATTTATCCAAATTTAGCCTTCCTAGAGGGCACCTGGCATCTGGGGCAAGAAACACTGAGGAAAATGGCGTCGGCTGATGCCTTTATACCCGAAGAACTGCAGCTATGACGTCAGGTGAAGTGCGACACCAGCCGAGGCCAGACCCAGACTTTGGAATCCGGCCGACCGAAGGGCTGCCTGACGACAGGACAACCCATTTGTAAGGACTGCAGATGCATGCCTATCGGACATCTACATTTATGGTAGGTACAAAACTGTACTTTCTTCATTTTGTTAAAGCTATTAACATAAACAGCTGTGCAAAATAACATTGCTTTGTGGTATTTTACCCTTACTGCACATCTTAATTTTAAAACAAGTCCCTATACCTGAAAAAGATTATGTGCGTGGCATTTGAAATGCAATGTTATATAAAGCTTTTGTTTTAGTGCTATATTCTTACTCTTATGACAGGGTAAGCTTTAGAAAACTTGCAAAGTTTATGGGACATGTCACACTCCTACCCTTGGTTTAAACAACTCATGCCGAGTATGGATCCAAGCAATATAATCTGTAAATTTCAAACATTTTGTTTTCTATGCTTTGATCTTTTTACAATATAGGCAGCATATCAAATTGCAGAATAATAATAAGCAAGCGGTTAAAAGTAATGAAAGATTAGCAAAATAAATTAAACTAAACATTTACATTGGTAACCAAGCATATTCATCAGTTTGAAGCAATTATCTCTTGATTTCATTAGCTGCTTTGTTATTCCACTGTCTTTTGATCCCACTTAGATGCACATCTCTTAACCTATTTTATTAATTGCAAAGTAATCTGTCCTCCTTGGGTAACTGGGTAAAAACCTGGTTACACCAATGCTGGTTGGTAAAATTTATGAAATTATTCAGTATTGGCATTGCACTAACTTGATGGGTGGACATTACTGCTAATGTGTTCTCCAGTACAAAGTTCAGTAATCTCTATTTGATTTACAATGGCACCACTTTCTGTAATAATTTCATGACTCCACAATGTCTTACAAGCTAATATTGCATATGTGGTTTTGTTTGACTGATTAATGCCAGTACAAGTTGTTGCATATGCCATACTCATTCCCCTGTTCAGTTATGAAACCATGGGTAATTTCTTCCCACTGTCTTGCATTCCTTACATTGAGGCCATTCATCACAGTTTGGCTGATCAGTTGGAAAATCATGGATATCTGAGTTGAGCCAGTGGGTGGTTAGCCACCAGTTATTGCCAAATTTTAAAGGGATGTGTTTTTATAGCTGGACAGTCAAATGGCAACATAAATATTTCCTGACATATAATTCTCAAGTTCTAGTTTCAGCCAGTTACATTTTCTTTTTTTTTTTTTTTTTTTATTGTCATTGGGATGCTTGTTTAGGTCCCTATGTATGAAGAAAAATCAAGTATTGCTAATTAGCAGTATGCAAATTACGATGCGGAATAGGTTCATAGGTAAGTACTAGGCTAACTACCCCTGCAGGCCATTTTAAGCCTAGCCAGTTTCCCCTCAAAGGTGAGAATCAAGCCGTGTACCTTGTGTATTTAAACACCTTAATCATTATGCCAACTTCCTAAACCTTCTCAACGATAAAAAAGAGAAAACCAGCTGCTACACAAGGAGAAGCCAGGAATCTGCACACCAAATTCGAAAATCCATAAAAAATGTTCAAACCAAGTAAGTAAACTTGTACTCAACATTTATTTAAGCCACAAAGTCTCTGTTTAGCTTTTCGTCGGTGACTCCTCACCAACTTCCTCAGAACAGGAAATAAACACATTCAACACATCTTGTTTAAATACTTCAATATAACTCCCAACTTTTGCCACATTGCCACCTGTGGGCAGAATACAAAATTTCAATATATTAAAAAGGACATACGAAAAGACATGACTGTTTAAAAACATATGTAAGTATAAAACACTCCCTTAACGATATAAGATTAAAAAACAATAAGTCAATAGCCAACAGGCTTGACTTGTGAAAAGAGAAACCAGAAATATGTATTAAAATAAAATAATTCACTTCATGGTAAATAAATTGGACCCATGATGGAGCAATACATGTGCAAAAAAATTTTTTTATAAACAAAGGCTACTGAAAAACATGTATCATAATTTTGCACATTAACGTATGAAATAGCAGAACTACCTTATCAAACATTTCAATTTCAGAACACAGGAAATTGACAACATGTTGTTCAAGCCTGGAAAATGGTATGCTTCCAACCTCGATTGCCAAAGCAATTCTCTGAGTTCCAACAAATAGGAAACCCCCCCCCCCCCCCCCCGTTATCATGCACAACCTGATCAATCACTGTAAAGCTATACCCATGTTGAATGTGTTTATTTCCTGTTCTGAGGAAGTCGGTGAGGAGTCACCGACGAAAAGCTCAACAGAGACTTTGTGGCTTAAATAAACGTTGAGTACAAGTTTACTTACTTGGTTTGGACATTTTTTACGGATTTTCGAATTTGGTGTGCAGATCCCTGTCAACTTCCTAAACCTTGTCTGATTCACCTTTTTATACATTTTTGTTGATTGGATGCATATATCCAATAGTATGGTTGATCTATCAGTATATTAGCTTTTGAGTTGTTATACTACTATTGCTTAAGTTCTGGATCATGATCAGCTAATGATTATAATCATATGTAATTATATATATATATATATATATATATATATATATATAAAATATCATTTTGCTCATTTGCTACTGTTATATTAAAAAAAAAAAAAAAAAAAGTACACTTTATGCATCGCCGCTTAGCTTGGGTTAAACTCTTCCCAGCGCCATCAAGTCTGCTCTTCAAATTTTCCCTTAGAACTAGCCATTTTTTTAGTTTTACCACTAAAATTTGTTTCTTTGAGCTCAGCACTTGTTCAGAACTCGTAAGTACTAAATAAGCTACAAATTACTACAACACTCAACTTTCCTCACTTGTCTAGAGGAAAACAGTTTTTAATACTTAATAAATAAGCACCTATCCAGGCATGTCTAAGGGTCAGCTCCCAGTGTTTTCTCCTGTCTAACTGATGAATCTGGGCATCTTTGGGCAATGCAGCACAATTGCCTCTTGTACACAGACAACCTTCTCCTCCTTCCACCCAACACTACAACCTGTGAGAGATTCACTTATGTAGCCAAACTGGAAGCAAAGTTCTCTTCACCCAAGACTGGACTAGACAGTCAAGAGGAGAAGGTAAACACTTGCACCGCACCACACCACACACATCACATAGTCCCTTGAAACCTACACCACCAAAACACACGCATAGAAACACGAAACACACACCTACATTCGCGGAGGCTCTCAATAAAAATCTGCTCAAGCAACAGAGACCTCCAAAGCAGAAATGCAAGCAACCCCCACCCCCCCACCCCCCAACACAACTCAAATGACAGCCCATAAACTCAGGTGCCACTCAACCACAGCCCATAAGGCATAACAACGTACCCAACACTCTACTCATAGGTGACTCTATAGTCAGGCACACTGATGTTCCACTCACCAGGCTAAACAAGGAGAAAGTTACTGTCAGCTGCCTGTCTGGTGCCAGGATCCACCACATAACGCACGCACTCTGGTCACTCTATAACAAGTACAAATATGACACTTGTCATTGTCCATGTTGGCGTAAATGACCTGAGACATTCCTCCCTGGACTGCATGAAAAGAGACATGGAGGAGCACTCCGATCTTGTAGCCCAGGCAGGTAGACCCTAGCCCTGAGTAGCATCCTGCCATCACCCAGAATGATACCACAGTACAAGGACAAAAATGATTAACTTCAACAATTGGCTAAGCTTCTGGTGTCATTCTAAGAGGATCCAGTATCTGTCTGCCTGGGATGACATGATCGACAGACCACGATGCTTTGTGAGAGATGGCCTGCACCTGTCGCCCTTGGGATTCCGGGTACTGACTAAGGCTCTTGCCACCCCTTGTTTAGGCAAGGTTCAAATGACAAATTCACGACTTTAACAGGTACAAGCAAGCAAAATCTGAGGGTAATGCTACTCAGTGCTAGAACTCTAAACCTCAAAATGCATTCACTCGAGGCACTCCTTAAAATGGGGAATATCGACATCTGTGCAGTGACAGAGACCTGGTTCAAGGCTCCAGAGAGCACCCCTGCATTACCAGGCTACAATTCATACCACACCTTTCAGCCACCTAACCTGGACCGAAACACTAAAGGTGGAGGTGTGTCCATATTCATTAAGGATATCCACACCTCCAGGGTAGTTGCTCAGCATAATGCATCCGAGATTATTCAAGTGCAACTAACTCTGGGCAAGACTGCAATCCAAATTGTAGCTTGCTTACAGATCCCCCATCATGCCCCAGGATTACCACTCCTCATTTCTTGATACACTGGAAAATACTATGGTACAACCCAACACCCTAATAATGGGCAATTTCAACTACCACACCATTAACTGGGGAAACTACTCTTGTACCAACTCTTTTGCTCAACGTTTTCTGGAATTCATAAATTCCATTGCCTTGGATCAACTTATCCACACCCCCACCAGGGGCAGCAGTATCCTAGACCTGGTCATTACCAACATGGGCGACCAGTGTTCCAGACGAGAGGGTCAATTCCTCGTTGGTCAGATCCGACCACAAGCTAATCACCCTAGACTTCCACATCCTGCCCCCACCCCCATTAGGGAAACCACTGAAAAAAAATTTCTCCAAAGCCAACTTCACGCTTCTTAAGACTGCAGTGGCAAACTTCACAACACCCATGCAGGCGGGCAATAAAGGTACGACTGCTGAATCCTACACAAATGCACTTTATAAGCACTTACACGAGTGCATGGATTGTGCTATCCCCAACAGAACCACAATGCTATCCTCCAAAAAAAGGCTAACACAGAAGGTCTTTGGCTAACTAAGTTCGCAGATGACTGTAAATTAGGAGCCATAATCGAAACACCTAACTATGTGGACTTCCTACAACAGGGCCTCACGGAGACAGATGCCTGGTGTCAAAGCCATGGCCTCAAGCTCAATGCCAAAAAGTGCATTGTCACCCCCTTTGGTAAAAGTAGTCTACTTAACACCGAAAGTGTGATAAGAGACCTTGGGACACAGGTAGACAGTAGTCTCTCGTTTGATGATCACATCGCCACAGTAGTCAGGAAATCCTTCTACATGGCACACCACATCACAAAAGGTTTCTCATCCAGGAAAAATGAGGTCATTGTTCCCCTCTAGATCACTCATTAGACCCATTATTGAAGTACAACGCCCCTTTTGGTATGTACTTCACAAGACATCTACAACAACTGGAAAGGCCGCAGAAATACCTCACAGAAAGGATTACCAGCCTCAAACAGATGCCCTACGCAGACCATCTCAGAAAACTCCAGTTTTACTCAGTCACATATCGCCTACTCAGAGGCTATCTCTGCTTACTATACAAAGCTTTGTCAAACCCAGAGCTGTTGGAGATGCTCCACTTAAAAGAAATCCCAGTTCCTCCGAGCTACACGCTCTAGGGGCCTAAACCGTGTCACTACAATAAACAGAACATGCTGGAGGGATAGATTCCTGTCCCAGAGACTTCCCATACTCTGGAACAAACTACCTATCTATATCAAGCAAAGCTCCTCATTAGCACTCTTCAAGAAAAATCTTGATGACTGGATGGGAAATGGGAAATTCACCCCGGGGATCACCTCTGTGGCTCTGCTCGACAGGGGCACAGGAAAATAATTTTCTTAGGTGGCAAAAACTGGGGTACCTTTTTGGCTAGGCTTATATAAGCCCTAGGGCCAATAGACTAGTACCTATCTATGAACCTATAGATATATAAAATGTGTGTATTTTTTATATAATTATTAAATCTGCTCAAAGTAACTTGTAATATATCTGTAGCTACACGTTTGAGCTATTCATTACCTGTGCCCACTGGTCCTGTTGTACTGTCTGACTCATTTTGTTTCACTTGTATTTGTTTTAGGCCTCAGACATACAGTGGTTGACTGCAGGGTTTGTCAAGGTTTTATTCTTAAAACCTTAAGAAGTGTAAGCAGCATTTCTTGCAAAACAACTCTGACCCAAAGAAACTTGAGGCTCAAACCTAGTCTGCCATGGCAACCTTGTTTGTTCTTGGTTTCCAACCCCTCCCCACCCTTCCCCAAGAAAGAAGCAATCAGACACAGTAGTCAAGACTCTAGCATCTTTTCTGTCATGGTTTGTGGATGTAGGCCCCAATAAAGTGCTTTCCCAGCCTCTCTCACCATACATTTCAGACTTCTGAGGCCTCTGAAGCCTCTCTGTAGGTCATATTGCCAAGAGCATGTCCCACTTAGCTGGCAATGATGGTCAGGCTGCCAGAATAGATGTGCCATCGCAGATGCCCATTGTAGAATCTCATGTCATCTGTGAAGTAGAAGACTGGCAACATAATGCCATAGTAAGGGTGGACATGTAAGGAGATGAAGTGAAAGTCCAAGAAGCCTGCCCACAGTCCCAGACTTGCAAGGCAGGTATTTAAGCTAAAGGGACACTGAAGGTGACATATGTATACCTTGGTCGAGGCTGCTAGGCATATGGTGGGTCCTTTTCACCCTCACTTTTTCTAGGCTATCAACAGATAATGGCACAGTTTCTTTCAGGCCTTACAGAACCTTCAGTCAAATTCTGGTTATTGTCATTATGAAGTTTCATCTGGTAAAGTCAAGATCAAGGCCTCTCCTGTTAGGTAGATGACTCTTCTTATTTTGGTGAGGAGTAATTGGACTGCTTTTTTTCCAAATGTCCTCCCCTTTAGTATATGCTAGTGACAACACAGAAAGCACCATTTGTTCTGCCCTGTCTTCAGAGGAAATAGAATTTGGAGCCCGTTTTGTAGAATTAATGCGAACTTCAAATAGGAAACTAAGGAGGCATCAGATGCCCTGAAAGGTACTTTGACATGTTGCATCTGGATGTCCGTAAACGTCTGTGTTTCTCAGGACACCTGCGCATGCATTTATGGCATCCTTCAAGAAACCAAGCTTGACAGGTTCTGTACAATCAGGGAGTCTGATAAATTCTTTTCAAAGAACCCTATGATGAAGCTAGCAGGATATCTTTGAATGCAGGCAAGGAGTCCTTGTAGGTTTCTGACCCCAGTAGTCTCCCAAATGACAGGGAAAGTAGAGTGTTGGACTAGTTTGAGAAGTCTTGTCTATACAGCTACCACTTTTGCCTTCAGGTGCATAAATTGAGACACGCAGTCAATTTGCTCTCCTAGACAACATGATGAAGCCCATGGCGATGTGTGATGTGCACAGGGCAGAGCTGATGGTGCTTATCCAGACTGTGTCAAGTTGCAAACCAGTGCAAGTGTGCTTATAATATTGTAGCTGTAGCATCCAGGGTGGAGGCAACAAGGTCAGTCATAAGGTGATGTGTCTGGTTGATGCTTTAAACATTGTCAAGGAGTGTAAAAATTTAGCTCCTTAATGCCCTACTGGAGAAGGAGATGCTCTTTGGGATCCCCAGTGCTGAATATTTTAGGAAAATTGAGGACAAGAGCGAGATTAGGAAAATTGAGGAAAGCGCAAGATTATGCAAAGTGTTGTAGCTTTTTCACTTCCCCGTGGTATGGTATGTCAGGGACTGTCCATCTAAGCTCATTCTTTACTATAGCAAACAGGCAAAAGAAGAGAGAGTTTAAGAAAACAAAATTGTAAGGAGACCACAAATGAATGCTTGTAGAGCTACAGTGGTCTCCCACTAGTGGGGAGGAACTGTGACTACATGAGTTGTCCTTTTTCAAACCTAACCACATCATCACCCTCCCTCTCATCTAAAGAAAGCAAGAGGAGTCAACTATTGCCTAATAAATGTGGAAGAGAATACAAAGGACAAATGGATGCTACAAATAACAGTTCATTGAAGAACCAAAGACATTCATGTTTAAGTGTTGTAGTAATGATTTAGACTTGGGATTTCATGTTATGGAAGCCCTTAACGAGCTTCATTGCCAGATATTTTATTCCCTCCTCCAAGTGTTGCGAATTCCCTCTTTTCAAACGCCAACATACAAGTGTAGTCTATCAGCACCATTTACACACTACTTTTTTTGCTGTTGGACCCTTATATGGCCTTTGCAGTCTCTGCCAGTAGCTCTGACTCCAGAGGAAAAAAAACTGCTAAAGCTAAATTTCAAGATGAGGACCAATTTTTCCTGAATTATTGCTAGTATTAAAGTTGGACATCAGTGGCTAAATCAATCCCTCATCGGGATTTCTGCAGTCTTCCTTTTGTCTGGGCCCTGAACATGATGTGCCCAACTATCCCCAGTGCGTGTATTTTAATTTGCAAACCATTAAATGGAGACAAGAATTGTCTGAAACGCTCAGTGTCAGGTGTTTATATGCACTATGGCTTCTACTGGTTGTGCCGAGTCAGTTTCTTTGAAAGAAAGAGTGCCCTAAGTGAATCAAAGGTACTGGATGACAACCTATTGCTGTCAGATCGTTCACCCAGACTATTGATTGAGGAATGGGGAGAGACATGTTCACAGTCCCACCCGTGAGCAGCAGAGGCCTCTGGCAAGACCCTTTTGGAGTCCTCCACAGTATCAGTTTCCGCAGTGTGCTCACACACTGCAGAGCTTGGGGCATGAGATGGGTTGGTCATTGCTCGACAAACTCAGGCTTCTCTCTCCCATTCCAGAGCTACTAATGGAGAAGGTGGAATCACCCATGTCAGATAGGAATCCTCAGCAGACTGGGCGCAGGCTGCATTCTCCTGCCTGCGGCCTGGGTTGACAAAAACCAACATCACACTCAACACCAGACCCAAGGCCAAACAGAAAAATGCTGCTGCCAATTTGCCTTAGTGTAGGCCTTCTGGGTATCTGGTCTCTCTCACTTCAGGCGTGCCTGCATGACCTAGTGAGGTTAGCTGAGGATCAAATGGATTTTGAGATTCAAACTGCTGTGTCCTGGTCAAATCCTTTTTTCAGGAACTTCTCTTGGAGGAATCATTTCCACCCACGAGTTTTCCGATTCCTATGCCTAAAATGATCAATTTGCATATGTGGACCAGATATCTTCAGGGTTATATGCTGATACTGATTCTGGTGAAAACATTTCCTCAGCTTCACCTGCTGTGGAATTTTCTTTTGGAGAGACTCTCCACAGGATAGGGGAGTTCTTCAACTGTGAGTCTAAAGATTACCCACAATCTAAGAAAAGAGCAAGAGGATTTCTTATGCTTCCTGTGCATATACTTACTTATTTTATTTTATTTTACATTTGTTGACCGGGATAGTCCGGCTGGGTACATGCCCATTTTCAGTGGAGGCCCGGGGAGAAAAGCTCCAAAACGCAAATAGTAATGCCAGTTTAAGATACATGGGATTTTACACTTTAAATACAATATATACCTGTCTTTTACTCCAATTCTAATAGTTGTGGATGTCTTCATAGACTCTCCCTGCAGCCTGACTCCCAATCCCCTGCCCTCAGTAAACCAGACTATTTCTGTAGAGTCATGGATACACCCAAGCACCTGTTTTAGAATTCTATAGTGAATCCTTAGTTGGTTTCCTCAAGACCCAAGGGAGCCAAAGACAGCACCTCTAGAAACCCCTTACCTAATGAAAGACTGTAGAAGCCAAAATAAATTTGGCAAAAAGAAAGTTTATACATTGGCTTCCCTGGCCATGAGAGCTTTAAATTGCCATTTGCATGTGGTCAGATTCCAGGAAACCCTTCTGGCACAGATGAAGCTAAAACTGGTGGGGGATGGAAGATAGAACCTTCAAAAAGAATTGTTGGAACTCTTAACTCCTTAAGGTAAAACATTCTTTGCACGTTTGTGAGGTGCTCAAAGGCAGTTAATACAGCTTACCTCATCATGAGCTGAACAGACCTTTCTCTCTCCCAGGCCCCATTCAAGAGCCGATCACATTGATGCAGCAGTGTGGGTTTTTTTTCTCCTTAACCTGCAGTCACCTTCTTGACAACTACCAGTGTTGGTGATTCCTAATGTAAAAAGGAAGAGGTAAATGTCCTCCCCTAGAAGAACCTGAATGCTTGGACATGGTGGAGAGCAAACTGGATTATATGGACCAGATGTTGGCCCCCCCCCCCCCCCCCCCCCCCCAAAAAAAAAAAAAAAAAAAAAACACTCACACACACCCTGTGTATTGACCATGAAAGACCCCTTATACTCTGGCTTTTCTATCAGAGTGTTTCTCATGTTGAGACACCCTCAACTGAATAAATACTTTAAATGGGAAACTAAGGATTACTCTGATGCCTAAAAAGTTAGAGAACTTCTTGGCTTGCCAGGGTCAAAACCCTTAGGTGTTCCTCTGGTTATTGACACCTTGGAGGATAAAAAAGTCTTTTGGCTTTTCCCGGTTAAGGGTCGACACAGTGGGACTCCGGTCCACTAATGATTGGCAGTGGATTTCTACGGTGCCGAGTTGCCAGCCTGATGCCCAACCTTCAAAGAAGGCACACCCGTTCACGTACACACCTACCTGCATGTCTTTAAGTGTCACTCGACTGCAGGGAGGACATGCAGACTCCCCACAGAAGCCTACTACAAACCTCCACTTCTTTCCTTGAGATGGGGTCAGTACATAACTGAATAGCTGATTGCAGGATGGACTCTCTCTCCACACTTTTTTCAAGTATTACAATAATGCTATTACATCCTCTTCAGGGACTCCTGTGATCATGTCCTCTCAGGAGGCAGCCACATATCAGTTTGTAAACTCTGAGAATTTTTCTCAAGACTAATTACTACAACAGTAGCCAAAGACATCTGGAACTTTGATCTTGGGCCACTTGTGCAGTACAGTTGTGTTAGTAACTTAGCATAATAGTAGATGTTTGAGTATATTCCCTGTTTCAGTGCTATTTCACTTTCTCCATCCTGTCTTTTAAATCCTGTGGGCGTCCTTTGGTGAGAGTGGGTACCCCCTAGTCACCTTCCCTCTTTTCTTCCATTTTTGTTTCCCTGTCCAGGTGCTTTCCCTCCTCAGGATAGACTTAAATCTAGGGAGATGCAACTTGAGGGGGGGGGGTCTTTTTTGGACTGCTTCCCTGGAGGTCATCATGGAAAAGAAGCCAAAAATGGGATCCATCAAGAAGGATCTATGGATACATCAGCTGATACCGTAAGAAAGTCTCTGCTGTCTGCTGAAGGGTGTCTTTATTCTAAAATGTACCTAGGTGATTAAATATTACAGGGATAAAAAAAACTCGGGATAAAAATAACTCTGAAAAGATGGCAGAGTTGTTTTAGTTAACCCTTATGACCTGTCAAGAATGATTCTTCCTAATAGTCTAATGGATGGCTAATGTGCACTGGAACTTTCAGTTTTTGATGGCAAGTCCTTAAATTTGAATTCAAGACCTTAAGTTTTAAACTTCCAAAACTGATGTTTTTGAATACATTTTCAGTGATCACCCTTCCTCTACTTCACTTCTATGTATAATCTGCTTTTCAAATTTAGGTACCCTTTTTCTTTCATTCATGCTCTTCATTTTTGTCTCTCCTGTTTTTTGCCTTCCTACAGGGAACATTGTTATGAATGTAGATTTTCTTTGCAGGTGTGGTATTAAGACAATATGGCCTCAGTCACAGTATGGTATCTGAATTTGTTTAAATATTCTCTCTTCACTTGCCATTTGTGGAATACTGATTCTGTTTATGTAAGAGTGTCTTTCTCTGATAAACTGTTAAGGCAAATGGTTTGTAACTGTATTTTGTTGCTCATCAACAGGCAGTCTCGAAAAGTTTTTACTCCTGCCTTTTCCAGGTCTTGTGATATCTCAGTTTGGGGACCTACACCACTCATAACTCCAAAGTTTGATCCAAGGTAATTACAATTGCTGCTTTTCTGGATGAGTTCCTGTTTTCTTAATGCTATTGAGATGTGGAAATTCTGAAATTATCAATGGTTACTTTTGTCTAGAGTTGATGCTTGCAAAAAGATCCTTCTGCTTAAAACAAATCCTAGCTGTCTCGTATTATGCTCTTGATCTTGCACCCTAGTATACATTTATTGTGGTTTTGCAAGAAGTATAAATTCAAAGAGCATATTTGTATAGTTGCATTCTGCTATAATCTGTTATTTTCTCAGTTGGTTTTGGATTGTGCATACTTGTCAACAAATTGCCTGGGTCTATTAAATTAACCCCTTTTGCTAATTTGTTTTTAGATTTTCATTACTGCTAAAGCACTATTTTTCCCCCAGGGGAAATGTCACCAGAAGGCATATGCCATTCATAACACCTGATCAGACATCTCTAACTAGTGATATTTTTGTTAAATTGATGCACTTCATAAATACCTCCTTCGTGGTGTAAAAGAAATTAATTGATAAATGTGATTTTTGATGATGCTTTCGCAATCATCATTGCTCTCGGTAATGACATAATATGGAGGGTCTGGTCCACTCTATCAGAGAAATATGAGAAGCAGCCTTTAAAGTGAATAACTGTGTTAGCAGTGACACTGGGAGGGAGGCAACAGTGGAGACGTATAAGCTTGGAAGAATAGACTAGTCTCCTGTGTAGGATAATCAGGAGGAATATAGAAAGGGAAGAAGTGGCCGATGCTGAAAAACTAAAGGCATAATGTTAGCAAATTAAGGTTAGAGAACTGAGGGAAGCTGTCATAAATTCAAGTGTACATTAAAGTACTATGGGATTATCTACTAAGACCTATCCTGTTTTTATATTTTGTAATGCACAATTTCCATAAAAGGAAAATAGAAACCAAGGCATACCTTTCTTTACTTGCATCACCAAAAGCATTATTTGCAAATAGAAGATCTGTCTTCATTGAGACCTGATAAAAGTTAACGTGATAGGCAGATATGGCAACTAGATAGTGTTAAAGGTGAAACACTTGGGAAGATCTAGGCATCTTATCAAAGAGCTGATCTAGAGAAGAAAAAAGATCTGAATGTTTGCCATACTGAAATGGAATGCACACTCTTTAATGTAGTTAACCTTCAAAAGAGTTTTTTCTCTGTGTGTAATACAATCATCCTTAGCACCCTGAAACTTTTTTATTATCTTTCTTTTTCCCCATTTCCATTTGTCAGCCTGCCACAGATCCCAAAGGTCCCACCAGTTTGTGTTTAAAACTCCGTAATACAATGTTTTCTTTTCCATACTCCTCAATGAACCGGTATGCAGGATCCATATGAATTTGAGGCTAGCAACTCTCACTTTTGGCTGCAAAGCTCTCTGCCCCTCACATAATGTGCTGCTACATTAACCAACCAGGACTGAAGCACTAAAGGCAGAGGAGTGTCCATATTCACCAAGGATATTCACACCTCCAGGCTAGTTGCTCAACACAATGCATCTGAAATTCTACAGGTGCAACTAACACTAGGTAAGACTGCAATCCAAATTGTAGCTTGCTACATATCCCCCGCCATGCCCCAAGAATCTCACTACACCTTTCTAAACATACTAGAAAATGTTAAGATACAAGCAAACACCCTAATACTGGATGATTTCAACTATCCTGACCTTAATAGGGAAAACTACTCGGGTACCTACACCTTTGCCCAACGGTTCTTGGAATTCATAAATTCCAACGCCGTGGACCAACTAATCCATAGTCCCACCGGGGCTCAAACATCCTAGACCTGGTCATTACCAACATGGGAGATTGATGCTCCACACCAGTGGGTCACCCCCTCGTTGGTCAGGTCTGACCATAAGCTAATCACCCTTGACGTCCACATCCCACCCCCACCCCCCAGTAGGGAAACCTCCATAAAAAACTTCTCCAAAGGCAATTTCATTCTACTCAAGTCAGAAGTGACAAACTTCATGACACCCATGCAGATGGGAACTGGAAGTTCGACTGCTGAATCCTACACTAAGGCAGTATACGAATACATCAAATCGTGCATGAATCATGCCATTCCAAACAGAACCAAGACGGTCTCCTCCAAAAAAAGGAAGCCAATCTGGTGGTCCCCTGCCATAAACAAACTATACAACAGAGGGAAGAAACTGTTGCAGAAAAGAGGAAAATCCCAGGATGCAAAAAACTTCCTTACCAGCCTCAGTAAGAAACTGAGAGCCCTCATAAAATCCTCCAAAGCTAGTTACGAAAATAAAATTGCCAAAGATTCAAAGGATAACCACAAGGCATTCTATAGTTATGTCAAGAATCTAAATGGCAATGATCAGATCTGCTGAGCTACAACAGAATGGCATTATATCTCACTCCTTAAAAGACCCATCTCAATACCAAAAGATTGCCAAATTCCGGTAACAGCCACACAGGTAAAAAAATACTCTCCAAAGCTAAGAATACAGCATCCATGGGACCAGATGATATCCTGGGCTGTGTACTACATGAACTACAAAATTAACTGGCACCTCACCTAAGTTTCAGGTTTAATCATCACCTCAGGCTTTGTGCCCAATGAGTGTCACACAGCTACAGTTATCCCACACCACAAAGAGGGATCCACCAAGGATCCCGGGAACTATCGTCCCATCAGTCTAACGAGCCTGATCTGCAAAGCCATGGAACACATTATCATGGAACTTACAGACATTGGCAACCTTCAAACACTGGACCCCACCCAGTTTGGTTTTGTGAAGGGCCAATCTTGTCTCCTCATCCTGATTGACTTTGAATCAGTCTCCAGACCCATGGATGAGGGTAAGGAAATTCACACAGCCTATCTGGACCTCGCCAAGGCCTTCGACACCATCCCCCAATCTGGAATCCTAGATAAACTTACTAAGCTGGGCATTAATCCCTACGTCACTCGATGGGTTGCTAACTGGCTTACTGAAGGAACCCACACTGTAAAATTAGCCGGCTCAAACTCCAGCTCCAGACAAGTGACAAGCCAAGTACCTCAGGGTTCAGTCCTGGGACCGCTCTTGTTTGGCATCTACTTCTCTGAAGTACAGGCCAGCACTAAGGGACTCTGGCTAACAAAATTCGCAGATGACTGAAAACTGGGAGCCATTATTGAATCCCCCAAATGATGTGGATATTCTACAAAAGGGCCTTACAGAAATAGATGCTTGGTGCCAGAGCCCTGGGCTCAAGCTTAATGCCAAGAAATGTATAGATGTTCTTCGTGTTACACTGTTGCAGTCATTACATTTGCGTAATCTGCTGGCAGGTTGCCCTCAGTCGGCCTGAATAACAAAGTCTTGGGTCCTGCGTCGGTTGCCGTCTCCTCTTCCATGATGTCAGGGGGTATAAAACATGCAGCCAATGCCGTTTTAACCATTCTTTCTTGCCGCGCGGTGCCCGAAGCAGAAGCAGTTCGCAAGTGCCGGTCGGCCGACTCCTGAAAGTTTCGTTTTCGAGTTTCAGAACCAAAGTCTTCAAACTAAAGCTAAGTACCCCGTTGGGGAAACTTTTTCTTCCTCCTTACCGATGTCAGTAAAAGTTGATAATTGCATTACTTGTGGGAAGCAAATACCTCATAAGGATTTTAATTTGTACTGTATTCCTTGCCTAGGCCCTCATCACAACGTGCCTTGCTGTCGGGTTTGTGCTAAATGTAACCAACACACTATTAAGCGTCGGTATATTTTTGCTTCTAAATATTTTGGTTCAAGATTTAACTACCCTGAAATGTCGTCGGTTAGCAATCAGACTACCGGAGTTCACAAAAAACGCAGGGAAAAAGACAGAGACAGACCGTCAAGGTCCAAAACCAACGAAGCTTCTCCTAAGCCAGTTGCCGGGACTCAGTGAGGTGCTTTCGCAGGCCATGATACCCGCTACTTGAGTCTCAGGCCTCTACCGAGACCCATTTGGAGTCCGGTATGCCTCGAGATTCTGCAAGTATTGAACCCGCAGATGTCTCTCCCTTGGATGGGTCCGGAGCCGCTGAGCAGGCACCGGCTTCTGAGGGTGTTTTCAGGCCTCAACATTTGTATATTAAACTGACGCCATCATCAAAAACAAGGCCAAAACCAACTTCTATGTCTAAAAAAATGACGCATAAGCCATGTCCTCAAGCCCCTATGCCTAAAAAACAAGTGATCAAAATGGCTGAGGATTTAATTACCTTGATCAGGAATTTTCTATTCCGTCTTATGAGGACTCTGATGCAGAGGAATCCATCCCTTCTGCTTTTCCTCTTGAGGATTACTCTTTTGGAGAGACTTTGCATACTTTAAGGGAACATTTTCACTGGGAGAGTCAGGACTTCTCAGAATCAAAAAAGAGGCTTAGGGATTTTCTTCTTCTTCCTCAGCATATGCCTTTGGCAATACCTCCTGTATTTAGATATTGTTGATGTGTTCTCGGAATTGAGCATGGCTCCTGATTCCCTGCCTCCGGCTCCTAGTAAGCCAGACAGGGTTCCTGACTCCCACAAATTTCTTTTCAAAAATCCTGCTGCTGATCCTGAGACTATTTCTCAGGGTCCCAAGGGTGTTAAGGCTTCTACAGCCAAAAATCCTACCCCTTCTGATAGAGATTCCAGGGCGCTGGATAGATGGGGAAAGAAGGTTTATACGTCTGCATCCTTGGCAGTCAGGGCTTTAAACTGCCAGTTTCATATGCTTAAGTATCAACAACATGTTATGGGCTTACTGAAACAGAAAATTATGTTGATTTCTGATCGTGTGGAAAATAGTTACAGGCTTTATTGCATTCACCAGAACATGTTGGAAAGCATACTTTGCAATGTGGTTTTGATTCTTTGGAGGCCTCTTGCAGGGCCGCCGTAACTGGATCTGTGATAAGAAGGCATGCCTGGCTCAAGGAGCAAAATCTATCATGTTAAAGCTAAATTGTTGGATGCCCCATTACAGCATGACAGTCTGTTTTGGTAATAAGGCAGAAGATGTTTTAAAGAAAATGGAAGACAAAGCTAAATCTATGCAAACTGTAAAAGATTTCTTGCAAGTGCAGCCACCCAGGTTCAGTAGGCACTGGCCTACTAAGAATTGGTCCTTTCCTGTGTCCAACAGAGCCACTCAGGGCAAACCCAGGTGCTCCAAAGGCTCCAGATTTCAATCACGGGGATCTTACAGGTCAAAGCAATGGGGTGCCTCCACCTCCAAATCTGGAGGTTAACAAAGCACAACCCTACAGTAAGCAGTCTCAATGACTTTCCTCTGTTATCTCCAAACACTTATCTTTTGGCAGCCCCCTTGGGGGAAAATTAGCACTTCATGCTCAAAATTGACATTTAATTACGCAGGACAAGTGGGTATTAAACATAGTATCCCATGGGTACAGATTTCATTTCCACACGTTGCCAATTCCAAATGTATGGCCAGATCTGCCACCAAACCAGTGGGCAGAGGCCCAGAAACAAGTCATGTCCCTCATGGATATGGGGGCTATTCAACCAGTACCAGAAAAGGAAAAAGGACAAGAATTTTATTCAAGACTTTTCCTGGTACCCAGAAAAGACAAATCATGGCGTCCAGTTCTGGACTTATCGATTCTAAACACATTCCTGGACATTCCAAAATTCAAAATGCTGACTTTACAACAGCTACTTCCTATGCCAGGCAATAATGCCTGATTGGTCATCTAGACTTAAAAGAGGCATAACTGCATATCCCAATAAGGGAATCTTGCAGAAGATACCTCTGCTTCAAAGCAGGCTTTTTGCATTACCAGTTCTCTGCACTGCTCCTTGGCTTATCTACTGCACCCGTGGTCTTTACAAAGTGTCTGGTACCAGTAATTGCATTTTGCAGGCAAAGAAACATTCAGATTTATCCTTATCTGGATGATTGTCTCATTCAGGCAGAGGACAAGGACACTCTTCTTCAGCATCTGGCATTTGTAACGAGGCTTCTAGCATGCCTAGGGTACACCATAAACGAAAAGAAATCACAACTGGTACCCTCTCAAATAATTACATTCTTGGGTGCAAGCTTGAATACAACTGCCCAGATGGCTTGCCTCACGCCAGACAAACAAATTCAATTGCCGACATACTTCAAACAAATGGCAACAAAAACCCAGCTATCTGCAAGACAAATTCTGCAGGCTTTTGGGGTTCATGGCATCCTGCATTCTACTAATTCCATATGCAAGACTGCATATGAGGAAACTTCAATGGTATCTAAAAAGCTTATGGAGTCAACATTGTCACAGCCTGGAAACAATGATTCCTCTCATTCCCTGCCTGCAACAGGAGTTTCTTTGGTGGGCAGAGACATGTCACCAAAACAAGGGACTGTCATTTATTCTACCCCCTGCCACCCAAACCCTAACTATAGACGCATCAGACTATGCTTGGGGGGGGGGGGCCCACCTGGCAGGGAGATGCATTCAAGGCAAATGGAGCCCAAACCAAATGCATCTGCATATCAACCAGAAAGAAATGCTAGCTGTTCAGAATGCTGTGACAGCCTTCAAGGACTTCCTTCATCCAGGACAACTACTGATGAAGACGGACAACACTACAGTTATGTGATGCATAAACAAGCAGGGGGGTACCCACTCCTACCCCCTTTGCAGACTAGCCATGGCCGTGTGGAACACAGCCTTGACTTGACAAATACATCTTCAAGCATGGGGGAGCCCTGACATCGTTTTAGGGAGAGGCAAATAGATCCATCAGTTTGACAAATTCTGCACAAGAACTCATTACAAAAAAGCATGGAAAGTGGATGCTCTATCCTTCAACTGGAAAAACCTGTCAATCTATGCCTTTCCCCCTCTGCCTCTACTCTCCAAGGTCTTACTAAAAGTCAGATGGGGAAAAAACAAAAATGATTCTAATTGCTCTGGACTGACCTAGTCAGCACTGGTACCTGCTTCTAAGGAATATGTCCTACCTTTCTCCGTGGTACTTGCCTCAAACACCTCACCTATTGTCTCAGCAGAACTATCAAATTCTGCACACTCCGCTCCAAACTCTGAATCTTGCAGCATGGCTAATCAACTAATTTCACCAACCACATCTCTCAGTAAATCGGTGATGGATGTCATTTTGGAGGCCAGTAGGCTTAGTACTAGAAAATCTTATGCTGATAAATGGAAGAGATTCTGTGCTTGGAACCAAGCACAAGGAATAGACACAGCAAAGCCCAGTATTCCTCAGATTTTGCAATACTTAGCTGAGATGCTTCACAAGGGCCTATCTTTTTCTTCAATAAAAATCCATGCCTCTGCCATCTCTGCTCATTACAACGCACAGAGCCTCCCCTCTTTTCTCATCCCCTGCTAAAACAGTACTTCAGAGGGGCCAAACATTTAAGGCCTCCCAGGAGTGCTCCAACTCCTGCATGGGAACCTCAATTTTGTGCTGGAAAAACTCACCCTATCTCCTTTTGAATCAGCAGCTACTGCAGATATAAAATATCTTTATTGGAAGACCGCCTTTCTTTTGGCAGTCACTTCAGCTAGAAGGGTTTCAGAACTACAGGCTCTCATGGCAGTGGAGCCTTTCATTATTTTTTACCCAGATAGGGTGGCCCTCAGGACCAATCCTTCTTTTATGCCTAAGGTGGTATCCAGCGTGGTTCTAACCAGACCATTCACCTGCCAACTTTCTTCCTAAATCCGCAGAACAAGGGGGAGCGGATTCTGCATTCATTGGCTCTACACAGACAGCTAAGGTTCTACTTAAACAGGACAAAATCCTCTAAGAAAGTCTGAGCAACTACTGGTGGCATTTGCTGCAGGATCAGAGGAGAAGGCTATATCAAAGCAGACAATTTCTAAATGGATAAGCCATTGCATTCGTTTCTGCTACTTGCACCATGGTAAACCTGTGCCCAAGGGGATCAGATCCCATTCCACCAGGGCTGACTCTATTTCAGCAGCTTTTCTCAGAGGGGTCCCTATCAGAGACACTCTAGAAGCTGCTACTTGGAGCTCAGTTCATACATTCACAAAGCATTACCATTTACCTCTCTCTTCTAAATCCAAGGCAAGCTTTGCCACTGCAGTCCTGCTGGGCCTTATAGGTGCTCCTAATGCTGTTTAGTTCCATCCTCCCATCCATAGCTTTGGGATTCTACCCAAATGTAATGACTGCAACAGTGAAACACGAAGAACATAGTACAGTTGTGCACACTTACCATAAATGTAGATGTTCGAGTGTATTCACTGTTTCAGTCTGGATTACCCACCCGCCAGCCCCCTTTCTATCACTATACTCAAAAGCCTTTGTGGTGTATTTGCTTTTAGTTGAAGGTAAATTTTATGTTTTCTAAAGTGCATTTATATATTTATAGTTTTTTTTAATATACATATATATATATATATATATATATATATATATATATATATATACATACATACATACATACATACACACACACACACACACACACACACACACACATATATAATTTTTTTTTTTTTTTTTTTTTTTTTTTTTTTTTGCTCCCCATTTGGGGGGTACTTGACATCTGGGGCAAGAAAAACTGATTAAAATGGCGTCTGCTGCATGTTTTATACCCCTGATGACCTGATGTCATAGAAGAGGAGACAGCAACTGATGCAGGACCCAAGACTTTGTTATTCAGGCCGACTGAGGGCAACCTGCCAGCAGATTACCCAAATGTAATGACTGCAGCAGTGAATACACTCTGACATCTACATTTATGGTAAGTGTACACAACTGTACTTTATCCCCTTTGGGAAAAAACATGTACCCATGAATTTACCACATAGGTGGCAGTACACTAAACACCAAAAGTGTGATGAGAGACTTGGGGACACAGGTGGACAGTGGTCTCGCCTTCGATAACCACATTGCCACAGCAGTCAAGAAATCCTATGTGGCACACCTCATCACTAAGGGCTTTTCATCCCGAGAAAAGGAGGTCATTGTCCCACTGTACTCATCCCTCATTATACCCATTATAGAGTACAGCGCCCCGTTTGATATGTACCTTACACGATATCTACAACAACTGGAAAGGCCACCGAAATACCTCACTAAAAGAATCACAGGCCTAAAGCACATGCCCTATGCTGACCATTAAAAAAAAAAAAAACTCCAGCTATTCTCTGTCGCATATCGCGTACTCTGAGGCGATCTCTGCTTAACATACAAGGCCATGTCAAACCCAGTGCTGTTGGGCATGCTACACTTAAAGAAATCCCAATCCCTCAGAGCCACACGCTCCAGGGATCTAGACCTGTTCATCACAATGAACAAAACATGCTAGCGGGATAGGTTCCTGACCTAGAGACTCCCCATACTCGGGAATAGACTGCCCATACATGCCAAGCTGAGCGCCTTTTTGTCCCTCTTCAAAAGGAATCTTGATGATTGGATTGGATGATTGGATTGGAGATGTGATTCCAGTCAGTCACCCTGCCAGACAGGGGACCAGGGAAGTAAATATTCTGTGAAGAAATTGCCAGGGAATTGTTATGGCTAGGCTTGTATATGGCCTAGGGCCGATAGCCTAGTACCAACCTATGAACAGCCCTCAGATCTCCTTTGAAATTACCTCTTAGGTGCCTGCTGCTGAGATCCAGTTTGGAGACTGGTAAAGCTCCCTGGGGCTTTTGCAGGCTGCATGTAACTCTGATGAACGGAGTCTTATCACAAAGGGCTCTCACAGAATTCCTCAGGTCCTTGTACAGGAAGAAGTTTCCAGTATGCTAGTAGCAATAAAACAAGGCTTGAAACCTCAGACTGTTACAGGTGGACGTCACTCCCAAAAGAAAAAAAAAAATAAAAGCATGTGATGTCTTCTAGAGAAAAAGAATGGATTGACTTCCCTCAGGGCTTATTTAAAGCTATAATGACCCTGAAACCTCTTTCATTTATGATGCAGCCAATTCAAGCCACAAAAGCACTCTTTAGTCTCTTCCTCCACTAAAGAGAATCCACAGCCAGATTCTAATCATTCTCTAGATTACTTTTCACAATTTCACTGTCCTGAACATGTCTCTCATGAAGGGGGGGGGGGGGGCTCTCTCTCTTTTCTGATTCTCCCTTGGAAGAGGCTTCATTTTAGAACAACTGTTCAGAATATGATGAAACACTTGGAATGTCAAGACAAATCTCTTGAGGTACAAAAACGATTCTACAGCATTCTGAAGATGGGTACTCTGGCCACTTCACCAGTCCCCCCAATACTGGAGGCTTGTTAGGATACCTTTCACTCTACTTCCTTAACACCTGATTTTCAGCAACCTGCTCCTAAAAGACCAGACAAATTTTATAAGGTACCTGATGTTATATTAAAAAAAAAGGTGGCGCTCTGTGTGGCTGCGTCTGTGTCAGTTCATTTTAGAGATATGCATATTTTGTCTTTTGCACAGAAAATCTAAAAAAAAAAATCAGTTTCTGCACTTCCAGTTTAAGGTAGAATAACTTATAGTAGACAGAAGTTAGTAGAAATTAAACAATTGACATCTGCATGTTGCTGGTTGGATGCCTTGACGACTGCAGAATATCTGGGGGCTACTACTTGCACAGAGCTACAACAGCTGGGTATTTTAACTCCTCACACTCTAAAGTGCCTGAAACTGGTAGAACAGGTTTCTGGAATATGCAGGACAAAAAAAAAATGTCAGAGAGCAAGGAAGAGGTTGCAGAGCAGGTACTGCTGTAAAGTTAAAAGCAAAACCCTTACAGGCCTTTGCTGCCAACTATACTGCTAGCTAATGTGAGATCACTGGATAGCAAGATGGACTACTTGAGACTGGAACTCTCCGATAAGAACAAGGTGAGAAATACTGGTTTGTTTTTGATTGAGACGTGACTGATTGACAAGATAAATGATAGTGCAATAAACTTGAGAATTTTACGCTGTTTCATGCAGACAGAAAACATACACTGTGGAAAGACCAGAGGAGGTGGAGTCTGCATCTATATTAAAAGGTGGTGCAACAGCTGTGAAATCATACCATCACACTGCTATTAAATGTAGACCATTTTACTTGCCCAGGGAGCTGAATGTGGGTCAGTGTAACAGTGGTGTATATCCCACCTAGTGCTAATGCCACTGAAGCTCTAAATTAAAACTATGCAATCACATGGGTGAGCTGCAGAGCAAATATCATGACTGTACATGTGGCAGCTGGTGACTTTAATAAAGCAGATCTGAAAAGTACTTCTGCACTACCATCAGTATATGGAAGTTCCTACAAGGGGTGATGACATCCTAGACAAGTTGTACATAAACTTCTTAAAACATATAAGGTAGTGCAACTTCCACAAATAGGAAACTCTGGCCATTATGCCATCTTGATGCTGCCAGCTTACAAACCTGCACTGGTTAGAGAGAAACCCACAAAGAAACAAATCAGGGTATGGCCCGAGGGGGCTGTAGAGGCCCTCCAAGACTGCTGTGAAAGACCATACTGGGGTATGTTCAAGGAGGCAGCCACAGTTAATCAGCTTCTGAACATCGATGAATACACTAAGGTAGTGATGGCTTACATTTCAAACTGTGTTGATGGGATAACAAATACCAAGAGTATCACTATTAGAGCTAACCAGAAGTCATGGCTCACCCCTAAGGTATATGAATTTCTGAAGGAGAGAAACGCAGCTTACAAGGCTAAGGGCAAAGCAGCCCTATGTGTAGCAAGAGGTAATCTAAGAAGGGGTATAAAGGAGGCTGAGGGAGTATGGCAGAAAGGTACAGAGCCACTTTGAAAACATGAAGAATGCAAGGAGACTATGGCAAGGCATACAGGAGATCACTGACTACAAAATCAGGTCAGCACAGTGTGAGGACAACATTGAATTCCTGGACAATTTGAACATATTCTTTTGTAGATTTGAGGAAAGAAACAACAGGGTGGTACTAAAGCTTACCCACTGATGAGAACGATGGAATACTCAGCCTCAACACAGAGGAGGTAAGAAGAGAGCTAAGGAAAGTGAACCCCAGGAAGGCTGCTGGCCCAGACAACATACTGGGCAAGGTATTAAAAGGCTGTGCTGATCAACCATATGCACAATGCTGAAGGAAATATTTCACACCTGTCTTCCCATGGCAAAAGTACCCACATGTTACAAGGAAGTTAACATCCCAGTACCCAAGAAAACGACTCCATCCAGCTCTAACTACAGAAAAGTCGCTCTGACATCCCTTGTTATGAAATGTTTCTGAGCAGCTGATCAAAATCATCTTTCATCATGCCTACCTCCTGATTTTGACCCTCTGCAGTTTGTGTACAGAGCTAACTGGTTCATGGCTGATCCCATATCAGTAGCACTACACCTCTCCCTTGAGCATTTAGAAGGCAAAGACAATTATGTGAGGATGCTGTTCACAGACTTCAGCTCTGCATTTAATATGGTGGTACCAGTGCAGCTGATAGAAAAACTGGCGCATTTAGGAATCTGTAAGCATCTCTGTAACTGGATCCTGGACTTCCTTATTTAGACCACAAAGGGTGTGTTCGGGTAAGAATACATCAAAGTGCATCGGGTAAGAACACAACAAAGTGCATCAAAACTAATAACGGGGTTCCACAGGGATGTGTTCTCAGCCCACTGTTATTCACCATACTGACCCATGAATGCTATGCTAAGCACAAGTCCAGTCATATCAAATTTGCTGATGACACCACAGTTATGGGGCTCATTCCAAAGGAGGATGAAAGGGCGTAATGAGAGGAGGTGACATCTCTGATCAGTTGGTGCAAGGGGAGCAACCTTGACCCAAGATTATCATCGACCTCAGGAAAAGGAGAACAAACTACCCAGCGCTCAGGCTCAATGATGAGTGTGTGGAGAGGATTAAGAGTACAAAATTTCCTGGGTGTACACATCAGAGCATCTCTTGTGGTCAGGAAACACCAGCCAACTGGTCAAGAAAGCGCACAAACTCCACCACTTTTTAAGAAGGCTGAAAAATGCTAAGCTTCCTCTTCATTCTCTCCACCTTCTATAGAGGTGCAGTAGAGAACATTCTCACCTGCAACTTAAGTGTGGTTTGGAAGTTGCACAGTTAAAGAAAGGAAGGAGCTACAAAGAGTGGAGAGGGTTGCAGAGAAGGTAACCGGTTCCAGTCTTCCATCGATACATCTTTATTCTGCAAGAAGCATCCGAAAGGCCACCAAAATACAGAACACCACACATCCTGCGCATGTACTGTTTAAGCATCTGACATCGGGCAGGAGATGTCATAGTACCCGCTGCAGGACTACACGATTCAGTAACAGTTTCTACCCTACAGTGAGTAGACTTCTGAACTCTGGCACTAGTCCCAGGGGTCTGGACATACAAGTCAATTTTTATTTATTTGTGCAATATGTACCATATATTCCAAGTTAAGTGCAGTATTTATTATATCCATAGTCAGTATTTAACTCACTCAAGTGCAGTATTGGATAAATAACTTGGGCATTTCAAAAGTTTTGTTTTACTTTAACTAGGATAGTTTTAACTCTGGGAAGGGTATTCTTTTAATGTACGAGCGTTGGTGAATGTCTCTGCTGTTTCTTGCATGTATTGGGAGTAGTAATGTATTTGTTAGTTATGTTTTATTCCTTTACTTGTATGTGTTTCACTTTCTTTGTCATACCAAGAATTGAGCTGATGCACGTAGTTTAGGCTACACGAGTAGTTCTAAATGACAATAAAGTTTACTTGGACTTTGACTGTGAGTTTAAATAACTGTATAAAAATCCTGTGGCCGACCCTGATGCAGTTTCTCTTGTCTCTGATAAGCCATTCAAGCTGCTTCCTACTGTTAATGCCCTCCCCATAGACAAGGACAAGAGGGCCATGGGTAGGTGTGGTAAGAAGGTCTACACCTCTTCCACTTTAGCATTCAAAGCTATTAATCATCAAACACAAGTGACTAAATATCTGCTCTCTGCTACAATTTCTGCATAAAGTCATGACAGAACCTCAGACAGCAAACTCTAAACCGCAAATGCAGACCCTTCTGTCCCAAGCTACAGAAATAGCGTTCACCACACTATAACCGCATTTATTGCTGTGTTTGGCCATGTCCAATGCTGCTGCCACAGGCTCCGTGATCAGGCAGTATGCATGGCTATGAGTTCAGCCTATTCGTGAATACTCCACATCTAAAATTGTGGATTCCTCTTTGGACACTGAACGTTTGTTTGGACTTCAGGCTGCCACTCTTTTCAAAACAATGAAGGAACTAGGCAAGACTATGAAAGACTGTGGGCAGATTCTTCTCTACAGTCACTAGATATCATAGGAACTATCTGGCCAAATTCACTCCCTAGTAAGAGGGATCCTAGACACTTTCACAAGGATAGGAAAGCACCCAGGAAAAGATTTCCTGACAAACCACAGAGAGATTCCCCTTCAGGGAGGCCTCCCTTTAGAAACAAAACTTTGTGACCATCTCCCACTCCTCTACTCCCCTATAAAAGTCTCTCTCTCCCTCCCCCACCCTTTCTCCCCTTCTGGGAGGCAGTAGCTACAGACAACTGGGTTCTAACTATTATCAAAGAATATCATGTCACGACAAGGCATCCTCTCAAAATGGGATTCTCCTTCCACCTGTCAACCAGTTTCCCTTGCTTGGTCCCATTATTCAGGACTTACTATCACAGGGCACCATAGAAGAAATACCTTTCCTCTTCACAGGAAAAGGTTTTTATTCCAGGATCTTTCTTGTACCAAGGAAGGACAATGGAGGCCCATCCTGGATCTTTCCTTGCTAAACACATTGCTGAAAGTGCCTGCTTTCAAAATGCTCTCTCTCAACACCTTCTTGCTCTTCATTCTTCCCCAGGCCTTTCTGGTGTCCCAAACTCTCAAGGATGACGGTCTTCACATCACTATTCATTCATTCTTTTATGAATTTCCCTGGGTTCTTCGCTGGCTCATAACAGTTTAACTGCTTTGCCCTTTGGTTTTTCATTGCCCAAAAGTTTTTTAAACATATCTTACCCCAGTGGTAACTTTCTGCCACACTCAGGGAATTCATATTTTCCTGGACAACCTGTTAATTCAGGCCCTATCCACAGACACTCCATTCAAGCATTTACAGTTTATGGCACGGCTCCTAACCATTTGGGGATTTATCAATTTAAAAAATTCTCATCTCATTCCTACTCCGGACTTAGTCTTCCTGGGTTGCAGATTAAACACAAGCAGAATGCAGGCCTCTTCCTCAGGAAAAAGTCCCTCAGCCTGGTAAGCTTCTTCCAAACCCACTACTTAGTGTTTCACTGCGAGAGATCCTCAGGGCTCTGTGATTCATAGCTGCAACTATCCCAGTGATTCCAATGACCAGACTGCATATAAAGAAAATTCATTGGTACCACAGATTAGTGTGGTCCCAGCAGTTATTCCCTTGGGCATCCCGATCCATCTGCTGCCCTGCATCAAGGAGTTTCACTGGCGGGAGAAACCATTTATCTGAAGTTGTCTTCATTTGGTCTTCAACATGTGGGTTACCACATCCAGCACAGATCTGACTTGGCCGCATATCCAGCATCTGATCCAAGCTCCTCCCCTACCCATAATGCCCCTGTCTCCTTCCTCCCTCCAGATCTCGTTTGCTGCACTTAATGTCCACATCGCGATCTATGCTCTAGGCTACAGGTTAAGGGTAAGTGACTTTTTTTGCCTTTTCTTAACCCCCCCCCCCTTTCTGTTTTCTACCTTCCATCTCACTCTCTGCATCGGTTCCAAAAAAAAAAAAAAAAAAAAAAAAACCCCTCTTTCTTCTGTTTGTGTGTGGTCTCTCTGTGTTGGGCCTTTTGGTTGGGAGTATGGCTGAAACCCCAAAACCAGGCTTCCGAAAATGCACAGGGTGGCCACAAGCTCTCTCTAGCTGATGGCCACACTGTGCATTGAATGTCTTGTGGCTGCCCTCTTGGAGACCTCCTGTTCCATCTGTGCTGGGTTTATTCCCCAGGCACTGATGGACAGGAGGAATAAGTTAATTTTGAAGGGCCTTCTCCCCCCTCCTACCACCGGGGCCCAGGCTTTTTCTGCCCCGGCTTCTGCTTCCGTCTCCACCCCAGCCTCTGGGACTCAACCTCCCGCCAAGAGGTCCAGGGACAGAGCCAGATCCTCTAAACCCAAGGACAGGGCCATGAAGCGATCCCCGGATCGCTCATCTCAGCGGGCCCTCCAGCAAAAGTAAAGTCATCTCAGAGGACGCAGTCCCTCTGGCTCTGTTCCACTCAGTTCTGTCTGGATCCAGAGGAGCTTCAGACCTGGTTGCTGGCACAGGCTTCTCCTCACCACCACTCTAGGCCAGTGTCAATGGCCTCCTATTCCACTCCACCCTCAGTCTTTCCAAAACTGAGATGGATAGGATGATGCCGAAGTTTATCCGCATTCAGATATACATGGGAGTCTTGCCTGCTCCCTCTCACTCCGGAGCGGGGGGGCATGCAGTTTGCCTTCATCCCTATTACTCCTTTTCCGGTCCGACCTCCGGTTTCAGAGCCTTTGGATCTGAGGACACTGTGTCAAGGGGTCGGCTCGGATGGTACCTTGTGCTGGCCATGGCCTTGAGCAGGTTGGATCCGACTAGCTTGGATCTATCTGGTTAGCTAAGCCATAGCTTTGACTCGGGATCTGCAGGGATGGTGTCAGCTTTGAGTTTTTTTTTTAGCAGATCCTCCCCTTTGGAATCTGCAACTGGAGGTTTGGCTCTGGCTCATCCGTTGGGTCAGAGGGTTGCAACTCCTTCCATTGCCATTTCTCAGGAGGTCCGTTCCCCCTCAGCTTTTGACGTGGTGGAGAGGGGCCTCTCGAATCCCCATCAAGACCCTTAACAATCTCATCTTTGAAATCCATCCCGGCTCCCTCTGTTTCTGATGCAGACCTGGCCATCCTGCCATCTAAGGACAGTCTGCCAACTGTTTGCCCCAGGGGGCTCCCACTTGAGAGCAAAGAGACGTTGGCAAGTCATCCCCAGAAATCTCCAGTGAGGAGGTTTCTCGCAAACATGCATGCAAAAGGAGGCACTTGGACTCTCCACCAGAGTCCTTCATGGAAGACACTGATTTGGAGTAAGGGGAAGACCCCCCCCCCCCCCCGAGGATGTCTCCTTTGGAGACATTATGGAAATACTATGCCAGAGTTGGGAGTGGTCTGCCCAAAAACCTAACCAGGACGAATCTGTGTTCCTGGAGGCGTTTGGCGCAGGACCCTCTGCTTCCTGGGTGTCCACTCCAATGGATCCTTTGGTGTATCTTATTGTATCTCGGGCGTGGAAGGAACTGTACACAGTGGAGTTCATTCCCAAACTCCTGCACAAATTTTGAGTGCCTCTACTGACAGGACCTATTGGACCAAGGGATCCTCAGTTGATGCCATGGTAGTTACAGCTGCCACTAAGAAGGAGCTCTCTCAGGAGAGGTTTACGGTTCATCCTCCTGACCGAGAATCCAGGACAATGGACCATTTTGGGAAGTGGGTCTACGATGTTCTTCGTGTTTCACTGTTGCAGTCATTGCATTTGGGTTATCTGCTTGCAGGTAGCCCTCGGTTGGCCTGATTAACAAAGTCTTGGGTCCTGCTTCAGTTGTTGTCCCTTCTTCCATGACGTCAGGTCATCAGGGGTGTAAAACATGCAGCCAATGCCATTACACCAGTCCTCCTTGCAGTGCGGTGCCCGAAGCAGAAGCAGTTTGCAAGTGCCAGTCGGCCGACTCCTGAAATTTTCGTTTTCTAGTTTCAGAGCTGAAGTCTTCAACTAAAGCTAAGTACCCTGTTGGGGAAACATTTTCTTGTTCCTTACCGATGTCAGCAAAAGTTAATAATTGCATTCCTCGTAAAGATTTTCATTCATACTGTATTCCTTGCCTAGGCCCTGACCACGACATACCTTGCTGTCAGTTTTGTGCTTTATTTAATCAGCGCACTATCCATTGTCGATATATTTTCACCACTAAATATTTCGGTTCTCTGTTTAATTATCCAAAAATGTCGGTTAGCCTTTCGACTACCGGGATTCCCAAAAAACGCAAAGATAAAGACAGAGACAGGCCGCCGAGGTCCAAAACTGCCAATGACTCTTCTCCTAAGCCAGTCGCCAGTTCTCCGATACTCAGTGAGGTGCTTTCGCAGCCCCTGATACCCGCTACTTCTAAATCGCAGGCCTCTATGGAGACCCATTTGGAGTCCGGTATGCCATGAGATGCTTCAACTATGGAACCCACGGATGTCTCTACCTTGGATGGGTCTGGAGCCACTGTGTAGGCACCGGCTTCTGAGGGTGTATTCAGGCCTACTGACTTGCACATTAAACCAACGCCTCCTTCTTCACTTAGGCTTAAATCTCGAACCATGCCTTAAAAACTGATGCCCAGGCCACATGCTCATGCCTTTATGCCAAAAAAACAAATAAGAATGGTGATCTAATAACTCTAATCAGGGGTAGCCAACCCCCCCTTTCTAAGAGGCCTAGGACTTAAGTTGTTTATGAATCTTCTAACCAGGATTCTGTTTCTTCCGATGATCTGGATTTGCCCTTCTCTACTTATGAAGATTCTGATGCAGAGGACTCCATTCCCTCTGCTTCCCCTCCAGAGGATTTTTCTTTTGGCGGAAACCTTACATACTCTAAGGGAGCATTTCCACTGGGAAAGCCAGGATTTTTCTGATTCAAAAAAATAGGCTTAGGGATTTCTTACTCCTACCTCAGCATAGGCCTTTAGCTATTCCTGCTGTACTAATCATTGTTGATGCTTTTTCGGAATCTAGTTTGGCCCCTGATTCCTTCCCTCCTGCTTCCGGAAAACCTGACTGATACTACAGGATCCCTGAGTCACACAAGTTCCTTTTTAAAAATCCTATTGCGGATCCAGAGACTATTTCACAGTGGCCCAAGGGCATTAAGGCTTCTACTGCTAAAAATCCTACCACTTCTGATAGAGACTCCGGGACACTGGATAGATTGGGATAAGAAGGTTTACACTTCTGCAACCTTGGCCATTAGGGCTTTAAATTTGCCAGTTTCATATGCTTAAAGTATCAGCAACATGTTATTGGATTTCTTAAACAGAAAATGATGTTGATTCCTGACTGTGTGGAAAATAAAGAATAATGAAAAATACAGGATTTAATGCATTCTGCTGAACCAGTTGGAAAACTTACTTTGCAATGTGGTTTTGATTTATTAGAGGCCTCTTGCAGGGCTGCTGTTACTGGGTCTGTGCTCAGAAGGCATGCTTGGCAAAAGGAGCAATATTTGCCTGATCATGTTAAAGCTAAATTGTTGGATGCTCCCTTAAATCAGGACCGCCTGTTTGGTAACAAGGCTGAGGAAGTTCTTAAAAAGATGGAAGATAAAGCTAAATCTATGCAAACTTAAAGATTTCTTACAAGTTCTGCCTCCTAGCTTTTGTAGGCAATGGCCCTCTATGAATTGGTCCTTTCCACCCCTTCCAGCTCTTCTCAAGCCAAATCCAGACATAGCAAAAACCCTAGGTTTCAGTTCCAGGAGACACGCATGACTAAACAGTGGGGAGCCTCCACTTCTAAATATGGGAGTAATAAGACCTCCCCACTATGGTAAACTGTCTCAATGACTTCCTTTTAAAATTTCCAAGCACTTCTCAACTGACTGCCTCTTTGGGGGGAAAGACTACTCTTCATGCAAAGAACTGGGAACTCATTACCCAGGACAAATGGGTTTTAAATATAGTGTCCCAGGGATACAGATTTCACTTCCACACGTTGCCAACACTAAGCGGGTGGCCGGACCTACCCCAAAACAGTGGGCAGAGGCCCAAAAACAAGTACTCTCTCTCTTAAGCATGGGGGGCTATTCAGCTGGTACCAGAAGAGAAAAAAGGGACAAGGTTTCTACTAGAGACTTTTCCTGGTACCCAGAAAAGACAAGTCATGGCGTCCTATCCTGGACCTGTCTACTCTAAACATCTATTTGGAGATTCCAAAATTCAAGATGCTGACTCTTCACCAATTACTTCCTATGCCAGGTAAGGATGCCTGGTCGGCAATACTAGATTTAAAAGAAGCATACCTGCACATCCCAATCAGGGAATCTTGCAGAAGATACCTACGCTTCTAAGCAGGCTACATGCACTATCAGTTCCCTGCACTGCCCTTTGGCTTATCTACTGCGCCCAGGGTATTCACAAAGTGCCTAGCTCCAGTTATTGCATTTTGCAGGCAAGGAAGTATTCAAATAAACCCATACCTGGACGATTGTCTAATTCAGGCAGAAAACCAAGACATACTTTTGAATCATCTGGCCTTTGTACAAAGGGTGCTAACTTGTCTGGGGTACACCATAAACTAAAAGAAATCACACCTTGGTACCCTGTCAACAAATTATATTCCTTATATGCCTTTCCCTAGAACTAACAATTGGACAAATGTTGCACAAGTTCTCCCCACAAACAAGCCTGGAAAGTGGATGCTCTGTCCTTCAGCTGGAAAAAATGATCAGTCAATGCCTTCCCCCGTCTGCCTCTGCACTCCAAAGTACTACTAAAAATCAAACAGGACAAACCAAGGATGATTTTGATTGCTCCAGACTGGCCACGCCAACACTGGTACCCACTCCTGCGCAGTGTGTCACAGTTTTCCCCATGGCACCTGCATCAGACTCCTTCCCTGTTGTCTCAGCAGGAGAACCAGATTCTGCACCCTCAGCTTCTAACACTGAACCTTGCAGCCTGGCTAATTACATAATCTCTCCTTTACCATCCCTCAGTAAACCTGTGATGATGTCATTTTAGAGGCAAGGAGGCCTAGTATAGAAAATCTTATGCTGAAAAATGGAAAAGATTCTGTGACTGGAACCACTTTCAAGGGATGAGCACAGCAGCGCCCAGTTTACCTCAGATTTTACAATACTTAACCGAGATGCTTCACAAGGGCCTGTCTTTCTCCTCCATTAAAATCCACGCCTCCACCATTTCGGCTCATTACACAGAACCTCCCCTCTTCTCTCATCCACTGCTCAAGCAATTCCTCATAGGTGCCAAAAATCTGAGACCACTCAGGAGAGCTCCAACCCCAGCCTGGGACCTTAACTTTGTTTTGGAGAAACTCTCTCTACCTCCTTTCGAGCCAGCTGCTACTGCAGACTTAAAATTTCTTTCTTGGGAAACGGCTTTCCTTTTAGAAATCACTTCAGCTAGAAGGGTATCTGAATTACAGGCCCTTATGGCAGTGGAATCTTTCATCATCTTTCATGCGGACAGGGTGTTCCTCAGAACCAATCCATCCTTCATGCCCAAGATGGTATCCATTGTGGCTCTTAATCAGTCCATTCATTTGCCAACCTTCTTTCCCAATCCACAGAACAAAGGGGAACGGATACTGCATTCCTTAAATGTGCACAGACAACTTAGATTCTACTTGGACAGGACTAAACCTCAAAGGAAATCTGAGCAACTGCTGGTGGCATTTGCTGCAGGGGCAGAGAGTAAAAAGGCTTTTTCAAAGCAAACCATTTCTGAATGGATAGGTCATTGTATTCATTTCTGCGGGTCTATATTAGTACACCCAACATTTGAAATGTTGGGTGTTCTAATATCGACCCGTTTTCAGCGAACGCTGAAAACATCGAAGTAACAGAAAAACGAATTCTTTCCTACGGAAATAATTTGTTTGACCAAATCTGTTGCTTTGGTATTTTTCAGCACTCTGGTGGAAAGTTACGGGTCGGGTTCAGGTAAGTGTACGATTGTGTGGATGTGTGGGTTAGGGCGGGTTAGGTGAGTTTGGGTTAGGGTGCGGGTCAGATAAGTGTGCGATTGTGTGGATGTGTGGGTTAGGGTGGGTTAGGTTAATTAGGGTTAGGGCACGGGTGAGGTGACTGTGCAATAGTGACAGACTTTAGGGTTAAGGACCTTAGGGTTAGGGTTTGGGTTGAGTTAAGTGGATAGTTAGTGGTGTTTGTATAGTTTAGTGTAGGGTTAGGTGTTAGAGTTTAGGTGTATGTTTGTGGATTGCTGTTTGGTGTGCTTGTGTTGTGTGTATGTGTTTTGGAACAGCAAATTTTTCCCTAGGGAAAAAATCACTGTCCCAAATGTTTGATTTTTTTTTTTTTTTTTTTTTTTTTTTTGATTGCTAGGGTTCGATATTAGAACACTCGACATTTTGAATGTTTGGTGTTCTGATATAGACCCCATTTCTGCTATAAGCACCATGGAAAACCTATCCCCCAGGGGAACAGACCTCACCCCACCAGGGCTGCATCTACCTCTACAGCCTTTCTAAGAGGCGTCTCTACCAGGGACATCCTAGAAGCTGCTACCTGGAGTTCTGTACATACTTTCACCAAGTATTATCCTTTGCCAATTTTCTCTAAATCCAGAGCTGGCTTTGCCACTGCAGTCTTGCAGGGCCTTCTGGCTGTTCCTAATGCTAAATTCCTTCTCCCTACCATAGTTTGGGAATCTACCCAATTGTAATGACTGCAACAGTAAAACACGAAGAACATAGTACAGATGTCCTTCAAGGATGCATCTGCAGTCATCACATATGGGTTGTCCTGCCTCAGACAGCCCTTCGGTCGGCCGGATTCCAAAGTCTGGGTCTGGCCTCGGCTGATGTCGCACTTTTCCCGACGTCAGAGCATCTGGGGTATAAAAGCATCAGCCAACACCATTTTCCTCAGTCTTTCTTGCCGCGTGGTGCCCGAAGCAGAAGCAGTTCGCAAGTGCCGGTCGGCCAGCTCCTGTGATTCAGCTACCGAAGACTTCGAAAAAGCTAAGTACCCCGTTGGAGACTCTTTCTTGCCTCAGCCGTTGTCAGATAAAGTTAATAATTATTTAACTTGTGGGAAACAAATACCTCATAAGGATTTCCACTCTTACTGCCTCCCCTGCCTAGGCCCAGACCACAACGTCTCGGCCTGTTCAGCCTGTGCTTCCTTCAACCGACGAACTCTTAGACGTCGGTCGGAGTTTGCAGAGGAATTCTTTGGGGCTAGTTTTGCTTACAAGATTCCGTCGGAGACCCCGACTTCGCATTCCGTTAAGAAACGGAAGGACAAGGACCGACACACGCGGGCCGTGGTTTCGGCTGAAACCACGGTCAGGCCTACCGCGAGTGTCTCTGTCTCGGCTGAAACAGAGTCCTTGGTACTTCCGATTACCGAAACCGCACAACCAACTACCTCGGCCCCGGCCGAGTCGGTTATTGAATTACCTTCTGAAACTGGTGTCCAGGAACCTTCCGACACCATTCCTTTAGACAAGTCTACTCCACGTGGTGCAGCCAGACCTCCTGCATCCATGTCCATTAAGGCTTTCTCTAGGGCTAAAGCTGCTAAACTTACTAAAGCTTTGCCTCCCAAGGTTACCTCTCAGACTTTCTACTGGCTCACAGATTCTTAGCTTAGCAGAGGATCTTATCTCCTTAATTAGAGGTTCTCAGCCTCATCCGGACAGGGGCTCTCAACCACCTCCAGACAAAAGGCCCAGGGTTGAGCCCTCTGACCCCCACTCCTCACATGAGTCCACTGATGGCTCTACTCTGTCAGACCACCAGGAGGAGGCTTATTTGGCCTACGAGGATTCTGATGCTGAAGAATCTATTCCCTCGGCCTCCCCTCCTGAAGAGTTTTCCTTTGGAGAGACATTACACTCTATGAGAGAACATTTTCAATGGCAGGGTCAGAAATTCTCTGATTCTAGAAAGAGATTAAGGACCTTTTTACATTTACCTCAGCATAGGCCTTTAGCTATACCTCCTGTTTTGAATGTTATTGATGATGTGTACTCTGATGCTAGTACAGCCCTGACTCTCTCCCTCCGGCTCCTGCCAAACCTGATAGGTACTATAGGGTCCCGGACTCACATCTACACCTGTACAAGGCCCACTCTGCTGATCCAGAAACTATTTCCCAGGGCCCAAAAGGGGTTGCAGCTGCCACTGCTAGGAATCCTCTACCCTCTGAAAGGGAGTCCAGAGCTTTAGAGAGATGGGGTAAGAAAGTGTATACTTCTGCAACTCTTTCCATGAGGGCATTAAATTGTCAATTTCATATGATACAGTACCAAGAGTATTTGTTAGATGAATTGCATAAGAAACTGTCTTCTTCTGAACCCCTTGATCGCAAATGGATCTGGTACATAACTCCCAGCAGGTTAGTAACCATTTCTTGCAGTGTGGTTATGATGCATTGGAAGCTTCATGTAGGTCAGCTATGACAAGTGCAGTCATACGTAGGTATGCCTGGCTGAAGGAACAATCTCTGCCAGACCATGTTAAAGCTAAGCTTTTGGATGCTCCTATGGAAAAGCAAAAATTATTTGGTTCCACGGCTCAAGAGGTCTTAAAGAAATTTGAAGAAAAGGCAAAACACAGTCAAAGACTTTCTGCAAGATTCAGCAGAAATTGGCCTACTAAGAATTGGTCCTTTCCATACTCAGACAGATCTCAGAGAGGCAGGAATAGGCGTGCCAGAGGTAGAGGGCAAGCTAGAGGCTCCTACAGAGGCCGTCAATGGCAGCCTCCCAACCAGAGAGGTAGTGCAGGAACTACAACTGCTACACCAGGACAGACTCAATGACTTTGTTTTGACTTCTGACCAGGGCTCAATTAGAAGCACCTTTGGGCGGAAAGCTTTCTTTATTTTCAAAAAATTGGCACAGCATTACAAGGGACACTTGGACACTGCAAATAATAGACAAAGGATACAGGTTCCATTTCCACACATTGCCAAAAAGAAAAGGCATGCCAGACCTGCCACCAAATCAGAGGGCAGAGGCTTTGAAACAAATTTCCAACTTAATACAAATGAAAGCTATTGAAAAGGTACCCCTTTCAGAACAAGGCCAAGGATTTTACTCCAGATTATTCCTTGTTCCAAGAAAAGAAAATCAATGGAGGCCTATTCTCGACTTGTCCACACTGAATACTTATCTCATTGTGCCAAAATTCAAAATGCTGACTGTACAGCAACTCCTTCCCATGCTGGGCAAGGGGTATTGGCTGGTGACTCTAGACCTCAAGGAGGCATACCTGCATGTCCCTATCAGGCAAAGTTGCAGAAGACACCTCAGATTTCTTGCAGGGTCAGAGCATTATCAATTCTCAGCATTGCCCTTTGGCTTATCTACTGCGCCCAGAGTATTCACGAAATGCCTGGCATCAGTAATTGCACACTGCAGACTTCAGGGGATTCAAATTTACCCATATCTGGACGACTGCCTTATACAAGTGGACAGCAAGCAAACTTTGTTAAAGGACTTGGATTATGCCATCCACCTACTGCAGGCCTTGGGATATACAGTCACCATCCACAAATCAAGACTTGTTCCATCCCAAAGAATAACTTTTCTGGGTGCGGATCTAGACACAACCACCCAAATGGCCTTTCTCACAGAAGAAAAACAAAAACAACTACCGGATTACTTCAAGAATCTGACAAGACAAACTCAGCTGACTGCAAGGAAAATCCTGCAGGCCCTGGGTTACATGGCATCTTGCATTCGTCTGATCCCACAAGCAAGGCTGCATATGAGAAAATTACAATGGTACCTAAGGAGTTTATGGACTCAGCACAGTCACAGCTTAGAAACCTTGATCCCACTCATTCCATGCCTCCAAAAGGAATTTCTGTGGTGGGCTCAAGCCTGCCAGTCGAACAGCGGGTTGCCCTTCAGCAAACCAAGAGCCAACCAAACCATCACTACGGACGCTTCAGACCAAGGTTGGGGAGCACACATGGAGGGCAGATGTATCCAAGGGCTATGGTCACAAAGAGGCAAGCATGCACATAAACCAAAAGGAAATGCTGGCAGTGATACAAGCAATCGAGGCCTTCAAACTTTTTCTTCATCAAGGCCACCTACTCATAAGGACAGACAACACCACAGTTATGTGGTACATAAACAAGCAAGGAGGCACCCATTCCTACCCTCTTTGCAGACTGGCAATGAATCTATGGGAACTTTCCTTGAAACTCAATATACAGCTGCAGTCCCAGTTCGTCCCAGGGAAAGACAATATACTGGCAGACAGCTTAAGCAGAAATATCATGGATGCACACGAATGGATGCTGCACCCAGACATCTTCTTACTCATAACACAATCATGGGGAAGGCCGGAAATAGATCTGTTCGCCTCTCCCCACAATCATCAATTGAAGGACATACCACCCACAAGCATGGAAAGTGGACGCTCTCTCTTTCAGCTGGAAAGCTCTAACAGTGTATGCTTTTCCACCTCTCCCATTAATGACCAAGGTCTTACTGAAGATCAGGACAGAGCAGCCCAGAGTGATTCTGATAGCTCCAAACTGGCCAAGACAGCACTGGTACCCACTGTTAAAGAGCATGTCACAGATGAAACTGTGGCCTCTCCCCCTATGGCCACTTCTACAGACGCAGCACAATTTCAAGACTCTGCATTCCAACCTGAAAACCTTGCAGCTAACTGCCTGGAAAATACCATGACTCCTCCTCAGGATAAGCTATCCCAGAGAGTGAAGGATATTATTATGGAAGCTCGACGGCCTTCCACAAGGAAGGCATATTCAGCAAAACGGAAAAGATTTCACACTTGGAACACAACAAAGGGCCTAGATGTGACCGTGATGAACATGGCACATATACTGGAATATTTGGCAGAATTGTTCCACAACGGCCTGTCTTACTCTTCCATTAAGATACATGCCTCAGCAATTTCAGCAGAATACAATGTTAATCCACCTGTCTTCTCTCATCCTCTCCTGAGACAGTTTCTAAGATTAATCAAAAACATCAATCCTCCAAGGAAACCACCTCTACCTACTTGGGACCTTAACTTCGTGTTGGAAAAACTAACACTTCCTCCCTTTGAACCAGCAGCATCTGCAGATCTACAGTTTCTGTCTTGGAAAACTGCCTTCCTTCTGGCCATAACCTCAGCAAGAAGAGTATCTGAGTTACAAGCTCTAATGGCAGTACAGCCATTTCTTATCTTTCATCAGGACAGAGTTTCATTGAGAACCAATCCTACATTTATGTCAAAGGTGGTATCCAGGGTATCTTTGAACCAAGCTATTCACTCACCTACATTCGTCCCACAACCACAAAATAAAGGGGAGAAACTTGCACACCCTGGACATACACAGACAGTTGCACTACTACTTGGACAGAACTAAAAGTTACAGAAAGACTGACCAGCTGTTTGTAGCATATGCTGCTGGGGCACAAGGAAAAGCAATTTCCAAACAGACAATTTCAAAATGGATAGGAAATTGCATTCGTTTTTGTTACTCCTTTCATGGAAAAACTGTGCCAGCTGGCATTAGACCTCATTCCATGAGAGCCACAGCCACCACCACAGCCTTCCTAAGAGGGGTGGCTACCAAGGACATTTTAGAAGCTGCTACATGGAGCTCCGTGCATACATTTGCCAAGCATTACAATTTACCTTTATACTCCAGATCCAGAGCAGGCTTTGCTATGGCAGTCCTGCAGGGTATCTTAGCTACACCATCCTTTACTTAGTACCTCCACCCCCAGATTGGCTATGGTATTCTACCCATATGTGATGACTGCAGATGCATCCTTGAAGGACATAGTACAGTTTTGTACCTAACATAAATGTAGATGTCCGATGGGTATGCATCTGCAGTCAGGTTTACCCTCCCTCCTTCCCCTCTGTGGTATACTTCTTGGGTACTTACCCCTCTTATAGCTAGCTGGGGGGATCTATTATGGTGTATTTGTTTTTATAGTACTGTGCATGTTTGGATTTGTTTTTGCAATGCATATCTCCGAATTTTAGCCTTCCTTAGAGGGCACCTGGCATCTGGGGCAAGAAAAACTGAGGAAAATGGCGTCGGCTGATGCTTTTATACCCCAGACGCTCTGACGTCGGGGAAAGTGCGACATCAGCCGAGGCCAGACCCAGACTTTGGAATCCGGCCGACCGAAGGGCTTCCTGAGGCAGGACAACCCATATGTGATGACTGCAGATGCATACCTATCGGACATCTACATTTATGGTAGGTACAAAACTGTACTTTGTGTACACTTACCATAAATGTAGATGTTAAGTGTATTCACTGTTGCAGTCCTGGTTACCTTCCCTCCAGCCCCTAACTTCTTTTGGCTATACCTCTACTTTCCTTTACTATGCTTAAAAGCCTTTTTGGTTTATTTGCTTTTTTGTTGGAGGTATATCATTGTACTTTTATATTTAATTGCTCCTCATTAGGGGGGCAGCTGATATCTGGGGCAAGAAAAACTGATGTAATGGCGTCGGCTGCATGTTTTATACCCCTGACGGCCTGACGTCATGGAAGAAAGGACAGCAACTGACGCAGGACGCAAGACTTTGTTAATCAGGCCGACTGAGGGCTACCTGCAAGCAGATAACACAAATGTAATGACTGCAACAGTGAATACACTCGAACATCTACATTTATGGTAAGTGTACTTTTCAGCTACGTTTTCTGTGCATCGAGGAATTATTTGGTACACGTGATTAGGCTGCATTGAGATCTAGTCAAGGAGATCACCGAGTCTACCCCTGGGTCCATGTTGGCAGAGGGCAAAGTGTTCTCTCGAATGGCCACCCTGACTTCTATCGCTAACACCTCTATGCATCTCCTCTCCCTTGCAACCGAGGGTGCCGCTAGAGCTGCCGGTGCAGGGATTGCCATCAGGTGTCATGCCTGATGGCTCTGTGTGTTTTTGGAACCCTTTACGGCGTCTTTTATGAATGCCCCATATGACGGTTTCACCCTTTTTGGGAAGTCTGTACATGGTACCTTAGTTCAGAGTGAGGACGGGAAGACGGTTTGCCATCGGGATCCGCTTTTCGACTCCTCAAAGAAACTTCTCTAGGAATCTGCAAGGGGGCCAAGAAGATGTGGTTCCAGAAATCTCAGAGCTATTCCCAGGGCACTCAGGACTCGCCTTCCCCCAGGGGCAGAGGGGGATTTGATTGATGCTGCCCTAAAAGCAGAGTAGGTCTGAGAAATAGTCCCGAGCCTTTCTCAGGGAGACTCGTGCAGCACCCCTGAAGGGTTGCCCAGCTACTCGTCTCTGGAGGCACTCTGGGGTCTCCTCTCACTACACCCAACAGCCTTGGGAGTTCATCACAGATGATCATTGGGTGTTGGAGATCATATCCAGAGGATATTCTTTTCCCTTACTTCAAACACCGCCCCCTTCCAGACACCTCCCGGACGTTACACCCACGCAAAGGGAGGAGGTGGCACTGGAAATTGCCAAGCTGCTACAAGAATGATTCATCCAGCCCATCCCCCCAGATCAGTGCGGATCAGGCATCTTGTCCGGATTCTTTAGTGCCAAAGATGACAGGGGACTTAAAGACCCATTCTGGATCTTTCCACCTTAAATCTGTCAGTTGCCAAGACAAAATTCCGGATGGTCACTCTCCAATCTCTCCTGCCCTTCCAGCAGCAGAACGACTGGATGTGCTCTGTGGGCCTTAAGGACTCATACTACCACATCAAAATGGACAGGCGCTCTCTGAAGTTTCTCCGCTTTTGGCTGGGGGCCAATCATCCGTTCAGAGCGCTACCTTTTGGTCTCACCACAGCCCCCAGGGAGTTCACCAAAATGGTGGCGGCTCACCTGCAGCTGCAGGGCTTCCAGGTCTTCCCCTACCTGGACGATTGGCTCATTTCTGCCCCCTGCAGGCATCAAATTTGTCAAGCCAGAGATTCCCTTCTCTAAACAGCCCACCAGTTGGCCATAACCATAAATCTCAACAAATCTCTACTGACCTCCAGTTCAAGTTCTAGATTTCATTGGAGCTCTGTTAGACACAATTCAGACCAAGGTATTTCTAACCTGAGACAGAATTCTGTCACTAAAACATGTTTCCTGTATCCTTCAAACTCAGTCGCAGACAGCAGAATTGGTCTTATGGGCATTGGGGTCCATGGTGGCCACTATCACTGTCATGCTCATGACCCAGTTGCACATGAGGATATTTCAATGGGCAATTGCGGTTCAGTGGTCTGTGCTAGAACTATTGTTGTCCCACTCTATTCGCATATTTCTGACATGGAGGGATTATCTTTTATGGTGGATTCGATCCCTGGATCTTCTTCAGGGTCAGCCCTTTATTCTTCCTGCCCCTTTGACCTCTGTGACCACGGATGCCTGTCTACTCAGGTGGGGGGGCATTGCTTGTGAAGGACAGTCCAAGGCACATGGTCTTACCCACAAGACTCTTGCATATCAGCATCCTTGAGATGAGGGTGGTACTCCTAGGATTGCAAACTCTCCATGCCCATCTTCCTCTAGGGAAGATTGCCTTCCAGACAAAGTTTGTAGTCTGGTACATCAACAAGCAGGGAAGAACCAGGTCTTATGCCTTGTGTTGTGAAGCCATGAGTGTGTGGGAGTGGGCAATCTCCACTGGCCATTTTCTGGTAGCAACACACATTCCAGGGAGGTCCAACATTCTTGCGGACAGGCTCAGCAGGTCTATCTTGACACCTTATGAGTGGTTTCTGAATCCATCAATAGCGAAACGGATCTTTCTAAAGTGGGGTCAGCCTTGCTGAGATCTCTTCGCCTCTCCTTCCAATTTGAAGTGCAGCGAGTTTTTTTTTTCTGAACCCCCACAGGGGGAAGTCCCCATAGATGCTTTGATTCATGCTTGGCCCTCCAGTCCTCTATATGCTTATCCTCCTCTCCCTGTGATCCCGAAATTCCTTCAGAAAGCTCGCAGGCTGGGGAGCTCTGTCATCCTCATTGCCCCATTCTGGCCTCGCCAAGTCTGGTTCCATTCTCTGTGGGCTCATTTAGTGTGTCCCCCATGGACATTAGATCCGGCTCCAGATCTCATCTCTCATCCCTCAGGGATTCCTCACCCAGATCTGGACAGTCTGAAGCTCACCGCTTGGCTGCTCCAGTTCCCATGATAGTCAGGACCTCCAGGGTTATCTTCACCAGTCAAAAAGATATTACTTGCAGCTCATAAATCTTTTACTAGGAAGATTTATTTCAGCAAGGGAAGCGTTTCTCTGCTTGGGCATCTCAGTGTGATCTAGATCCTTTTACTGCTCCAATTCCAGCAGTTTTAGAATTTTTGGCAAGCATTTTTCATCAAGATGCCAGTTCTTCTGCGGTGAAGATCCAACTGGCAGCTATATTTCACTTTCTTGTATGCAACAACACTGCTTTTCTAGCTTTCAAGCTTTGCAAAGCCTTTTTGAAGGGTACCTTTTTGCTTCGGCCACCAATTAAAGACCCAAAGCCTCCTTGGGATCTCACACAGGTTCTGCAAGCTCTGGTCTCTTCCCCTTTCGAACCTGCAGCCTCAGTGGATTTACATTTCTTGTCCGGGAAAATGGCTTTCCTGATTTGACATTACATCAGCCAAAAGGGTTTTGGAACATCAGGAGTTATTGGTCAAACCTCCTTATATGACCTTTCATAAGGACAGGGTGTCTTTGCACACTAACCCCCTTTTTCCTTCCCAAAATGGCTTTGGAATCAAATGTTAATCAGTTGACTTAATCTCCCTGTTTTCTTTCTAAATTTTCAAAATAAGGGAGAGTATAAATTGCATTTGTTTTTACTTGCATAGGACTAGATCTTTCCGCAAGTCTGACCAACTCTCTTTCCTATTCTAAGCCCTTTTTAAGAAAACCTGTATTGAAGGTCACCATTGCTCGTTGGATTTTTCCGTCCATTATCCTGGCATGTTCAGCTAGTGGTTTACCTCCACCAGAAAATGTTAAGGTGCATTTGACTAGATCTATGGCTATTTCAACTGCCTTCTTGTCCAGAGTTTCATTGGATGACATTTCCTCTGTGGCTACTTGGGTGTCTTTGCATACTTTCATTTTTTCATTTCACACAAGTTGGACATTCTATTCAGGAATGGGGCATCCTTTGGCTCCACTGTGCTCTGGAATATCCTTCCATGAGGGCCTCCCAGGTGTTTGGTAGCTGGGGACTTTGCCTCACAGGTTGAAGAACAAATGAAGATGACTTCAAATGTAGAAGTTATGTACTCACCATAACATTCCATCTGAGTTGTTGCTCTTTGTTGGTCTTCAACCATCCCTCCCTCCTTCCCCCTGCCTTACATGGGCTGTGTGGTGGTTTGGTCAGAAGAGATATAGTCACCACCTTGATATACCCTTGTAAACCCTATTCATGCTTCTGGAGACTTTTTGTTAGTGGATAAGTTCTTATGTCAGGTTGGGATGCTATGGATAGCAGCAAACTCTGAAAGGGGGGAAGGGAGAGGAAGAGGTAGGGGAGGAACTTGGGAGCTCAGATCAGATGCTGGATATGCGGTTGAGTCGGATCCATCCCAGATCACAGTTACCCACAGGTTAAAGACAAATGAAGAGCAACAACTCGGATGGAACGTTATGGTGAGTACATAACTTCTTAATTCTGAAAGAGTTACTTCCTTCCTCTTTTTCTGAGGCCTTATCCGGAGCTTCCCCTGAGAAAACTAGAAAGGCCATTTCTCCCAGTACCTCAACAGCTTCTACTAAATTGTCTAGAAAATGTAAGTAAAGACCTCTCTTGCATCTGACTTGACTCATCAGGTCCTAAAAAGAAAATTACAAAATTGTCAGATTTGACTTCGTACTCTGATCCAAGGCATCTGAGTAAGGAGCTATTGGGTCCGACTTCACAATCGGATCCGAAGTTTGAGGCATAGGCATTTATCGAATCGGACTTCTCTGGATTCAACATCAAAAACATCTAATCTCACAGCTCATTCCATGGCACTTCCAAGGACCAGATACTTTCCCTCAGTGGACCCTGTAACATCTAGGGTTCCATCTCCAGTTTTGGAGATATCTAGATCTCCTTCCCTTGTGTTCACCCATTCTTCAGGAGCCTTATGGTAGAAGATGTGGAGAGGTAAGTGAGAAGAATTCTCTGCGCAGAGCATGTCAAGTGTTCTGTCTGCTCCTACCCATTTGGGTCAGTAGATCTGACCTTCCACCACTCCCCTTGTGCAAGTTCCTCATCTGACTCCATACTCTGTCTTGGAGATACCAGATCAGAGTCGTCCAGGCCCATCTACATTGGTTCCGAGAATATCTTTATCCTCTGATCTGAAGCTTGTTCTGAACTCTTTGGGAATCTGCCTTTATCGTGAGGAAAGCCTTGGCAGCATCCTCGACAAAGACTCTTCCCCTCCCCTTGGATCCTCAGTTTACAGTCTTACCATATCTTCCCTTGGAGCCTCATCTACCCTCTCCACAGGCTTTCCAGCAGGATCTTTCCACCTCTTCTAATACCTCCCCAGAGCATCCCACTGAGGAAGTTCCTAAGAGGAGAACATACAAGAGGAAGCACTTGAACTCTCCAAAGGAGTCAGTCGTAGAAGATAGACTTTGATGACGATGAAGGGTCCCCACGGTCACCTCCTGAAGATATCAAATTTGGAGACATCCTTGAAACCCTGAAGTAGAGAGGTGGCTGGAAGTTTATCAACCCTTAGGAGAGTCTGTGTTCCAGGAGGCATTCAGTACTGGTCAGTCTACCTCCTTGATTACTCTGCCAGCCGATGACTTCATAGATTTGATATCTGGGCAGTCAAAGAACACCCTGCACACAATTAAACCAATCTCCCAGATACCGGGCAAAATTTTAACCATTTTGAAAAAAAGAGGTGCCTGTTGATACCATGGTCGTGGGGGCGGCCACTAAGAAGGAAATAGCCAAAGAGACTTCCACTGTCCCTCCTCTGAACAAGGAGTTTCGGTCGATGGATAGGTTTGGGAAGCATGTCTATGCTTTGGCGACCTTTGACATAAGATGTGTGAACTGTGTAGCACATTTCACCAGTTTACAGAGAGACCTAGTTAAGGAACTCTCTGATACCTTTTCAGGATCCATTTCTGATGAGGTACAGGTATCTGCTACCAGTCAGTTGGCTACCCTGCATTCAATTTCCAATTCTTCCACGAGGTTAATTTTGCATGCAGCCGAAGGAACCTCAAGGGCAGTGCGCTCCAGCATTTCCATAAGGAGGCACTCCTGGATGCACTTGTGATTTTGCAGAACCCTTCAGGTTTCCGTTCATCAATACCCCCTTTGTCGGAATGTCATTATTTGGCTCCAAAGTTGAGGAAACTTTATCCAGGTGTGAAAAAGACAGGAAAACCACCGTCTGCCATGGGCGTATGTTTTTCCATGCCTAAAAGGTCCTTCTCCAGGAATCAGCAAGGTACTGAGAAAATGTGGTTCAAAACGTCCCATGGTAATTTCTAGGCCACACGTGGAGGAGGTTCTATTAGGGGTAGGGGGGGCAATAGACACCACCCTTGCAGAAGTGGCCCGCAAAACCAAGGGTCGAGAGATTCCTTTTTCAACAGACCCTTCCAGTGCTCCTGAAAGGAGGCCTGATTGTCCCCCTCTGGAGGCCACTGGGGATCAATTATTCCTGCACCAGAGAGCGTGGCTAGAGATCGCAGACGCATGGTGCAGAGGACCATTTCCAGAGGTTATATAATACCCTTCTCCCTTTCTCCTCCAATCTCAAGAAAAAACCCTGATGTTCCACCCAGTCAGAGGGAACAAGCAGCACTTCAAAAATATAAGCTGTTAGAAAAAGTCATCCATGAGGTCCCTCTAGGCCAGATAGAATCTGGAACTTATTCCTAGATACATTTTAGTGCCAAGAAAACATGAAATTGGAGACCAATCTTGGATATCAGCAACCTGAACAAATCAATTTGCTCCAGGTTTCAGATGGTGACTACTCAGTCCGTTCTTCCATTTCTGGGCAAAGATGACTGAATGTGCTCGACAGACCTTCAGGATGCGTACTATCATACAAAGATGAACAGATGGTCCAGAAGGTATTTACCCTTCTGACTGGGAGCCAGTCACTACCAAGTCAGAGTTCTGCCCTGTGGCAGCTCACTTGAGACTGCAAAGAATTCCGGGTGTTTCTACATCTAGACGACTGGCTCATTACCACCCCGACCAGGCATCAAGTAATAGAGGCAAAAAAATCCAGGTTCTTCAGACATGCTCTTATCTGGGAATAACCTTCTTCTTTAGGCTTTTCCCGGTTAGGGGTTGCCACAGCGGACCACCTGTGTGCTCATGATTGGCAGTGGAGTTTTACAGTGCTGAGTTGCTAGCCCGGCACCCAACCTTCCATAGAAGTCACAAACACACACACACACACACACACACACACACACACACACACTCACTCACACCTAGGGCCAATTTAGAGTGTCCAGTCCACCTACAGCATGTCTTTGGGATGTGGGAGGAAACCGGAGTACCCAGAGAAAACCCACGCGACCACAGGGAGGACATGCAGACTCCGCACAGAAGGCACACCAGCCGAGGATCAAACCAGAGAACCTCTTGCTGTGAGGCGGCAACGCTAACCACTGTACCATAAACTACAAAACGTTTCACTTGGAACCTACTCAAACGTTGGAGTTTATAGGAGCATTATTCAACACAGTTAATGATCGCTTCAATGCCTCCTCTAGGAGTTCAGAACTTAAGAACACAGGTCAGAAAAATAATCTGCAACACCAAAGTTTCTGTCCACTTGGTTCTTTGGGCCCTAGGATTGATGGCAGCGGCAATAACTCTTGTACTTTTAGCCAGGTTTAAAATGAGGATTCTACAATGTATGCTAGCCACGCAGTGGTCAATACTTTACCAACCTGTTTCAACTCTGATGCATATTACACAGATTTGCAAGAGAGATCTCAGGTGGTGTATTTAATCAGAACTGGTCCTACAAGGTAGTCTGTTTATTCCCCCTCAGCCCAAGGCCATGGTGACCACTGATACTTCCCAGTTCGGAGGGAGAGGCATTACCTGGGGAAGACGGTCCAAGGCAGTTGGTCCCCTGAAGAGGCTAATTTGCATATCCAGTGCTCTACAGATGAGTGGTGCTTTTAGCATAGCAGGCCTTTCAAAAAGGTCTCCCCTTGGGGACAGTTGCAATTCTGACAGGCAACATGTCAGTAGTTTAATACGTCAACAAACAGGGAGGAATCAAATCTTTCCCCTTGTGTTGAGAAGCACTCAGAGTGTGGCAATGGACGATCTCATCTGACTGCTTTTTCATTGCAGCACACATTCTGGAGAAGTCCAGTGTGATGGCAGACGAGCTGAGCAGGTGCATTCTTCTACCTTATAAATGGTCTCTCAACAGAAATGTGGCGGATATGATTTTTCATCAGTGGGGCCAGCCTTGCTGTGATCTTTTTGCTTCTCTCCTGAACAAGTGCAGCAGCTTCTTTGCTCTGATCCCCCTGCAGGGGGAGTCACCAAGGGATGCTCTTCTGCATGATTATTGCCACCTCCAAACCCCCCTCGGCTTACTTTATGCCTACCCACCGATTCCACTAACTTCCAAGTTTCTGTAGAAAGATGCCATGTTAGAAAGCAAAGTTATACTCATTGCACCTTTTTGGCTTCGAGATTTGGTTCCCCTTCCTTTGGTCTCTCGCACTCCACCAACCATGGATTCTGGGTCCAACTCCAGTCCGTTTGCCTCATCCGATAGGAATGATTCATGCAGACATATTGAACCTCAGGCTGACTTCCTGGCTTCTCCAGTTCCATTAATAGCCAGCCAACCTATGCTGTTCTCTCTAGTTAGTCAAATATTGTTATTTTCGCATAAGCCATCAGCTTGTAAACTCTACTCCAGTAAATGGAGAAGATTTGCTTACTAGGCCCACAAGAATAATGTCAATCCATTTTCAGCCTCTTTGCATAGTATCATTGAATTCCTAGCCATACTTTATAACGATGGAGCTAGCTCCTCCACAGTGAAGGTCCAGATAGTAGCGATATCAAATTATAACACAGGATTTGAAGGCGTTTCTCTTGCCTCCCATAGACTCTGCAAAACCTTTTTGCAAGATACTCTTCTAAGACCCCCTTTTTAGAGATCCTACTTCCCCATGGGATATTAATATGGTTTTGCAGCAACTTACTCAACCCCCCCCCCCTTTGAATTAGCAGCTAAATGTGAATTAAACCATTTTTAGCCATTATTTCATCTAGAAGAATTTCAGAGATTTGGGCCTTACCTTCCAAACCGCCTTATTTGATCTTTCACAAAGAGACAGTTTAAGAACTAATGTTTCCTTTCCCCTAAAGTGATTTCAGAGTCTAATATCAATCAGTCTATCAATTTGCTGATTTTCTTCCAAATGTGAATGCATGTTGCATTTATTGGATGTCAACAGGCAATTATGTTTTTACCCGCACAGAACAGAAAGCATCAAAGACTCACCATTTTTTTTGTCTTTTTCTGACATAAAACTAGGAAAACCTGTTGCCAAAATTACTCTATCCAGATAGCTTACAGATTGTATTTCTTGTATATACAACAAATTGGGTATTACCTTATCGAAAACATTATGAGCTCATTCCACTCGAGCCATGGCTACTTAATCAGCCTTCCAATCTAGAGCTTCCATGGACAACATTTGTGCTGCAGCTACTTGGGCTACTCCCCATACATTTGTTACTTATTACAAATTTGATGTGCTCTCCAGGGTTTTGAGCATCATTTAGTTCAGTGGTGCTCAGGAATATCCTTCCTTGAGACCACCCGGGGATGTAGGCAGCTGGGGACTCAGTCCCATAAGTTGAAAGCAGAATATAAATTGACAACATCCGATAAAGAAGTTATGTACTCATCATAATGTTACATCTGTGTTGTCCATTTTCATTCTTCCTCAACTCCCCTACCACCAACCCCCCTGCCTTATGAACTCCTGGAAGAGCGATTGTTTTTGAGTATGCCACTTCTTGGTACATAGCTCCAGATAGTCTCCTCTCTGTAATTCAGTACTACTTTCTGCTGATTTTAGCAAACAAGATCTGAGGTACTTGGGGTTGGTGCATTGTGGGTAAGGGAGTAGCTTGATAGTTTTCTGGTTGCCACAAGCTTTTGCAATGGCAGAGTTGGATCCGAACCCATGCATTGAGGAAGAATGAAAATGGGTACATAACTCTCTTTTTCGGACCCCAATACTTGGGCTAGATGTAGAACTTGAGGTTCATTAAAAACTCTGGTTACATAAAATTATTTTAGAGTTGTAAATCCAGTAGTCCAGCTCCACTTGAGTCTTATTTCATGTACATTTTAGTTATTTCCATTTGTTTACCAGGGAATCCCCGACTGGACAAAATATCTGTCTTCAGCAGAAGCCCTGGGAGAAAAGCTCCACAAAAGTTGTTGCATAGAACTGTTGACTCCACAGTTGAACTATAAGAATTACTAAGGTATTTGCACTTTGTAGGTAATATTGTAAATATAAATACAAGATATATATCCTTGCAAATGAGAGAAGTAAGACAGAATTGCACAAAGATCTTTCATGTAGTACAATGAGATAAACTGTGTGGACTGTTAGTCCAGTAGTAAAGCATAAGTTAAGGCTTACATTCTTTGGATAGAACTTCATGCCACTTGTACTTAATGCACTCTTTGCTGCTGTTGGTCTGATGGTGTCAAGGGCATGTCAGTAGTAAGCATATTACATATACAATACTGAAACATCCTCTGACCAATAAGTCTTCCAAACCATAAATCTTCCTCTGTTGCAGTATTCTTTACATGATGGAGTTGCCTGCCACAATGACCCAATGTCTGCCAATGTACAAAAGACTTGTGTGTGGTACGTTGCACGTAGGCTGCTGTCAGATGTAGGCCATAAAAGTGGCATACACACGCACCATCCTCAGCACTTCTTTGCTGGTAGTCCGGACACTTCACCCGTACATATGGCCTGCTCACCAAAGTGGTTATCTTATTTCATACAAGTGCCCCATTGGGGAATCCTTTCTTTACCTTTTTATTGTGACTAGGTTTAATGTCATCCAAGAAAGGCAAATGTCAATATGGACGTCAGATTCCACATATGGCAATCACCGGCAGTGCCTTTTTTGTCTTGGGCCTACCCATGACCATAAATCTTGTTCTGTATGTCAGGCCTTTGTGCCTAAAACTGAGAAGTAGTTAGCTTCCCTTTCCACGTATTTAGAAAACCAGTGCTTGAAACTGCTTGTGAAAAGCACACTGTGGGGGTTCCTCAGGACCTGAGACCGAGTCGCTTGTGAAGTGGAAGGCCAAGATGCCTAGGCCTGAAACCTCAGCTGCACCTCCTGCAGCGGACGTCTCTCCTGAGGCAGTTTCTAGCCTGGAGAAACGTTCAGCCCCTATGTCCGATTCATAGGCTGAGCCCGTAACTGAGGTAGTCTTGGATCAGAATGATAGCACGTCCTTGAAGGTGCAGCAGGCATCCAATGTGGATGTCCAGGGGGAGCTTAGACTTGTGATTACCGAGGGCCATGGGGGGATCCCCCAAATTCTGGTTAGGCAGGAAGTTGACTCTGACATTATTGAAGTCAGGCCTACGTCTGGTTGTCCGAACTTACACTGAGCTGATCTGCATTCTAAGAAGAAGCAAAAAAACTAAGCATTTGTCACCTGCCACTGATCCACATTAGGGTTGGACAAAATGTACACAAGGTATTTTTAATGCCCTTGTGTATCTTGGGCCTCCTCCTGGGGTTTCAGTACTGGCCACACCTCAGAGGCATGGGGAAGAGGCTTCTTCTGGAGAGGAAGAATCCTCGGAGGACGAGTCCTTTGCTTACTCATCTCTGATCCCCTCCCTGCTGGATTATGCTTCCCCAGAGGAGGACTCCAGTGGTATGGACTCCTTGTGGAGGAAATTACTTTCATTGAGAACTTGGGTAAGATGAGGGAACATTTCCAGTGGGACAGTTGTCAGATGTCTGAAGTTCAAAAACGTTACTACGAACTACTTCAGGTTAATACTCCTAGTCCTTCAGCTGTACCTCCGATCCTACCTGCATTTTTAGATGCATTTGCCTCTTCCAGCAAGACTCCTCACTCCCAGCCTCTAGCACCTAATAAACTCAACAGATTCTACAAGGTACCTGAAGACTGTTTCCTTTCAAAGCCCCCTTCTGCTAACCCTTCTGTCATTTATTGTTTCTTCTGATAAGGCTTCTAGGTTACTTCCCTCCACTACCCTTCTTCCCTCTGACAAAGACAGCAGACATATGGAGTGGTTAGGCAAAAATTATATACTTCTGCCACCCTCTCCTTTAGGGGCTATCTGTTATCAAACGCACATGACCAAATGCCCATTGGTACTCTTGTCCCAACTTTCTAAAATTATTTCTGATTTGCCAGTCTCAGAATACAAGTCTTTGGCCGAAACATTGATTGGAGCATCCTCTCAAGTGGCCCACCATTCAATAAAATGTAGTTATGATGCTGTGTAGGCTTCAGCTAGAGCAGCGGCCACAGGTAGGCCCTGAGAAGATTTCCCTGGTTGAGACTGCAACCTCTACTAGAGAACATTAAATCCAAACTCATGGATGTTCCTCTGGACAATTCAGCCCTGTCTGGATATGCTGCTACGGAATGGTTTAAATCCTTACAGAAGGGTAAAGAGATGCAAGAACTGAATTACATCCTGGTCTCCCATGTACCAGAATTCTAAAGGAACTATCCTTCTAAACCACTGTTTGTTAGAAGGCAGCCACCCTCCAGCTAAGGCTAAAAAGTCTGGTAAGAGAACTCTGCAACTTAATGACTCCCCAGCAAGCCCTCCCTCAAAAATGGTCCTTTCCAGACAGAGCAGGGTCCATCTGACTATGTGGACCCCAAACTTTCCACCCCCTTTTCCTCTCTCTTTTCTGTTTTCACTCCAGCTTGGGAAAACATAACACAGGATTCTTGGGTGCTCACCATCATAAAAAAGGGTTATTTCATGGTCTGGAATTCAGGCCCACTTTTCAGGGGCATCCCACAACCTCCGAGAGACCAAGTGCCACATTTCCCAAAGGTGCTGAGTTTGGATCAAGGCACCATTCAACCTGTACCATCCAATCAAAGGGGAAAAGGGGTTCTATTCAAGGATGTTCTTGGTACCAAGGAAAGAGGGCCCTTGGGGACCCATCCTGGACATCTACGTCAACACCTTCCTGATAGTGCCTACATTCAGAATGCTCACCATGCAAACCCTTTTCCCTCTGATCATCCCACAAGTCTGTATGGCCTCCATAGGCATAAAGAATTCTTATCTACACATCCCAATTATAGGAAATGTTTACGATTCTCTGTAGTGTCTTGGCACTTTCAATTTTCTGCCTTGCTTTTTAGTCTCTCCACCACCCCAAGGATATACACAAAATGCTTAGCCCCAGTAATTGCTAACTGCAGACTTCGTCATTCAGGTTTTGCCATACTCTGACCTTCTCTTTCAAGCAGTTAACCCAGGAGCATTAGAACACAGTCTAAGCTCTGCCATTTCCATCCTACTATCTCTGGGTTTCACATTAAAGTACCAAACTACCAAAAAATCTTCTCTTTTTCAGGATCACACTTTTCTGGGATGCAGGACACAAACAGACCTTATGAAGGCATCTCTCCAGTCTGAAAGCTCAGGAGCTCATTTCCTTTTTCCAAAGCCTCATCCCACTATCTCACATCACTGCCAGGAAGTTTCTTAGAACCCTGGGCTTCGTGGCATCCACCATCATACCTCTCAACTGTATGAATTGCTCATTAACTACTGGTTTAGAGGCTAAAATATTGGGGTGCCACGAATTCCCACGTGGCCCTTTTAATTTTCGAATTTTCTGGTTTTGATTTTTTACCCTAACAGCTGCAGCCTGCAAGCAGAAACATTTTAATGGCTGCAAGCACTTATTTAACTAAAGGTTTGTTTTAGATGCAGGAGAAATTGTGGGTGTACTTAAGCTGCATTTTACTTACACAGTTCACTTAACTCACATAACAGATAACTGGTCATATCCAGGTCATTTAACGGCTGCAGCATTTTACTTATTTAACGGCTTAACAGCTGAACTGTATAGTGGCTACTGCATTTTATTTATTTACGCTGAGCTGCTGCATTTACTTTAAGGGCTGAACTCTGTGGTTAAGTTGTGTTTAAGTAACAGATAACTGGTCATATCCAGCATTTTACTTATTTAACTGCTGCTGCATTTACTTTAAGGACTGAAATGTGTCTCTGTGTGCGTGTCTCTGTGTGCGTGTCTCTGTGTGCGTGTCTCTGTGTGCGTGTCTCTGTGTGCGTGTCTCTGTGTGCGTGTCTCTGTGTGCGTGTCTCTGTGTGCGTGTCTCTGTGTGTGTCTCTGTGTGCGTGTCTCTGTGCGTGTCTCTGTGCGTGTCTCTGTGCGTGTCTCTGTGCGTGTCTCTGTGCGTGTCTCTGTGTGCGTGTCTCTGTGTGCGTGTCTCCCTCTGTCTCCCTCTGTCTCCCTCTGTCTCCCTCTGTCTCCCTCTGTCTCCCTCTGTCTCCCTCTGTCTCCCTCTGTCTCCCTCTGTCTCCCTCTCTCTCCCTCTCTCTCCCTCTCTCTCCTCTCTCTCCCTCTCTCTCCCTCTCTCTCCCTCTCTCTCCCTCTCTCTCTCTCTCTCCCTCTCTCTCCCTCTCTCTCCCTCTCTCTCCCTCTCTCTCCCTCTCTCTCTCTCATAGGTTCATAGGTTTATACTAGGCTATCTGCCCTAAGGCATTTATAAGCCTAGCCCAAATTTTTGTGGCTTACGCCACCCCTTATATGAAAAAATACTGTGCCCATTAGTTTGTTGTGCCTCTGTCCAGCAGTGACACAGAGATGATTCCGGGGTAAACCTACGATCTCCCATCCACAGGTCAAGATTTCTCTTGAACAGAGCCAGCGAGGTGCTCTGCCTCACATGGACCGGGATTTTATTCCACAGCATAGGGAGTCTGAGTGATAAATCTATCCCTCCAGCACGTCCTATTTATATCCGTGCTAAGGTTCAAGTCGCTTGCTCTAGTGGTTTTGGTGGATTTGGATTTTTTGAGGTGGAGTATGTCCATTAATTCCGGGTTGGACATGGCCTTGTATGTCAGGCACATGTCACCTCTGAGCAGACGGTATGCGACTGACTAGAGCTGGAGTTTCTTCAATCTGGCAGCATATGACAGATTTTGGAGTCCCTTTATCCTTTTGGTGAGGAACTTTTGGGGTCTCTCCAATTGCTGCAGATGTCGGGTGAGATGCATCCTGAATGGGGCATTGTACTCGATCATTGGTCTGATAAGTGAAGAGTACAGGGGAACAATGACCTCACTAGTTCTGGATGTGAATCCCTTCATGATCAGGTGGGCAATGTAGAAGGTCTTTCTAACCACTTTAGCGTGAGTGTCAAAGAAAGGCCACTGTCAACCTGGGTCCCCAGGTCCCTGATAACCTCTTCTGTGCTTAGTGGATTGCCACCTATATGGTAGCTTGGGGTTACCTTGTTTTTCCCGAAGGGTATGACTATACATTTTTTGGCGTTTAAGTTCAGGCCATGGCTCTGGCACCAGCTATCTGTTTCCGTGAGTCCCTTCTGAAGGATAGCCATGTCCGATGCACTTTCCACTATGGCGCCAGTTTGCAGTCGTCTGCAAACTTTGTCAATAAAGTCCTCCCATGTTGGCCTGTACTTCTGAGAAGTAGATGCCGAACAATAGGGGGCCAAGGACCGAGCCCTGTGGGACACCACTTGTGACCGGCTTGGAGTCTGACATAGCGCCAGCAACTCTAACCCTGTGGGTTCTGTCCTTAAGCCAGTTTGCAACCCATCTTGTGACATATGGGTTTACATTTAAGCTGATAAGTTTTTCTACAATACCGAGTGGGGTATTGTGTGAAAGCCTTTGCAAGGTCAAGGTAGGCTGTATGGACTGCCTTTCCCACATCAATGGCCTTGGTGACTGTTATGAAGAAGTCGCCCAAGTCCAAAAGGCATCATCTTCCCCTCACAAAGCCAAACTGGGTCGGGTCCAATGTCTGCAAGTCCCTATATCTTTGTTTATGAGCTCCATTATGATCCTCTCCATAGCTTTGCAGACTAGACTTGTTAAGCTTGTGGGCGGTAATTACAAGGGTCCGTAGAGGCACCGCCTTTGTGGAGTGGGACCACAGTTGCCGTCACGCCAGTCCTTGGGCACATATCCTGTGGTAAGGCTCAGATTAAACAGCTCCCTTATGTGCGGGGCTAATTCCTCATTTAGTTCGTGTAGCACACAGCTGGGGACACCATCGGTCCCATTGATGCTGTGTTTTTAGCTTTAGAGAGCAGCTTTCACCTGCGCATTTGAGATGTCTGGGAGGCTACACTCCGCTGGGATAGTTATCTCTCCTTTAGGGGCGGAGAGGGGGGTGAAGTTTGCACTGAACCTGTCTGCCAGTATGTTGGCAATGTCTGTGGGTTCAGTGATTTTTGTATCATTTTGGACTAATTCTGAGCATATCTGGGAGTTTCCACCCAGGTTCCTAACATAGCTGAAAAAGGCCTTATGATTGTCCTTTGAATCCATGGCAATTTTTCTCTCAAAATTGGCCTTAGTTGATTTGCTCGTATTTTTTTACTAATAATGATCAGGGTGACTTCCCTTTTATGGATTTTGTTCTATCATGTAATAGCTTTCTCCTCTTATTGTAAAGTTTGTTAATGGCTGGGGTCCACCAGACTGGACGTTTGCCCTTTGTGGAAAGAGTCTTGTTTTTTTTATTTGGGATTGCCTGATCCATGCAGTCCTGGAGGTGTTCATAGAAGGCATTTGTAAGGGCTTCCGCAGCTTGGGTTGTGATTTCCACTGGCTCAGGGGCCTTGAAGGATACCACACCAGTCTTGAGTAGTGTGAAGTTTGCTTTAGAGAAGTTCTTCACTGTGGTCTTTTTTGTTTGGGGTGGGGGCGGGATGTGGATTTCTAGTGAGATTAGTTTATGATCAGATCTTACCAATGAGGGATATACTTCCGGTGTGGAGCATTTTGTCCCCATGTTTGTGATAATGAGATCTAGTATATTTTCTCCTCTCGTGGGAACAGTGACTAGCTGTTCCATGGCATTTGAATTTATGA